>NW_023494796.1:14272261-14288761 GCF_904425465.1 Colossoma macropomum | reverse complement strand
CTGGATCAGGTGTGTCAGATCAGGGTTGGAGCTGAACTCTGCAGGGTGGCAGATCTCCGGAACTTGAACTGGACATCTCTGAGATACACTAGTGCAGAGGTGTCCAGTCCTGGCCTCCCACCCTAGACACCTTGTAGGAGTAACAGGAATAGCTCTTTCCTGGTTCAGATCTTACCTCACTGATCGCTATCAGTTTCTAAATGTAAACCGCAAATCGTCTGTTCTTGCAAAAGTAAAGTATGGTGTTCCACAAGGCTCTGTTTTAGGACCTATATTATTCACATTATATATGCTACCACCTGGCACCATTATCAGTAAACAAAGCATCAATTTCCACTGCTATGACACACAGTTATATATATCAGCCAAACTAGATGATAAACTTAACAAGATTGAGGACTGTATAAAAGACATAAAAGACTGGATGTCAAGTAACTTTCTCCTACTCAACTCAGATAAAACAGAGGTTCTTCTTCTTGATCCAAAAGCTGCTAGAAACAAACTATCTAATTTAACACTTAAACTTAATAGTTTCTCCATTGCATCAGGTACATCTGTAAAAAACCTTGGTGTCATGATAGATCCTGAGCTATCCTTCAATGCTCATATAACATATATTACTAGAGTTGCTTTCCTGCATCTTCGCAATATTGCTAAATTAAGAAATGCACTGTCTCTACAGGTGCTGTCGTCCCGCTGCTCTCACATGTTCACTCAAGTTTGCTGACAGTGGAGCAGAGGGGCGCTGACATCTCAGGGAGCCCTCATGTCTCTGTTACCTTCTGGCTCTCCCTTTTAGTTAGGCTGTAATAACTAGACCTGCCTCTGCTGCACTCTGCTAACCCTATAAACTGTAATCAGTCACTCTTCACAGAAAGAACTCTCTGTGTGTTTTCTTTTTCTTTGCTGAATTGAACAGCTGCCCATCCTGTGCAGTCTGATGCTGTTGCTTCTTCTTCCTTGATCAGGTGGCCACTGCTCGCCAGCCTCCGGACCCGTTTGACCACCATGGAGCGTTTTGCTGTGAAACGCTGTGCAAACTTCACGTGCATGAACTAGCCCCTTCTGATGATACTGTTTCCCATCCGGTGTCGACCAGAGGAGGATGGGTTCCCGTTTTGAGTCTTGGTTACTCACAAGGTTTCTTCCTCTTGCTCTTGTTGCCATTGGCTCGCACATGGGGGATTGGATTTTTCTGTAAACCTGCTTTGTGACAACAACTGTTGTAAAAAGCGCTATATAAAAAAAAAACTTTGACTTCGACTTTGAGGTTTGGTCTTTTACTGTAATTTGCAAAAGAGCAACCTTAAGTTTTTTGCATTCACTGTATTCATTCAATCTTTCTTATAGATCTCAGGGCTGGGATTTCACGCAAACTGTTTGTAAGGCTCAGATATTTCTCAGCCTCAGTTTTTAAGTCTAGGCTAAAAACCTACTTGTTTAGTCAAGCTTTTGGTAATTGTTTTTTTCTCTTTATATAAAGGATGCAGATCTGGGAGCTTCATGGACACTGAACATTATGGTAAACTGGGAGTGTCGGTGCTGTCGTTCTGCTGCTGGTTCCACTCAAATTTGTTTGACAGTGGGGCAGAAAGGTGCTGACATCTTAGGAAGCCCTCATGTCTGTTACCTTCTGGCTCTCCATTTTAATTAGGCTGAGATAGCTCGACCTGCTGGAGTCTCTGCTGCACTCTGTTAACACCATATACTGTAATCAGTCTGTCTTAACAGAACTAACTGCCCATCCTGTGCAGTCTGATGCTGTTGCTATATCTGCCTTGATCAGGTGCCCACTGCTCACTAGCCTACTGGACCAGTTTGACCACCATGGAGCTTCCCTGCTGTACAACGCTGTGCAAACTTCACCTCCATACCACTGACCCTCCCAATGTTACTGCTACATTGTTTAATCATAGACGTTACTTCACCTGCTTTTCTCTTTTTCTGTATCTTATACTGATGGTCAAACTTTATTCTGTGCTGTTACTGTTTGCTATCTGGTGTCAACCAGAGGAGGATGGGTTCCCTTTTTGAGTTTTGGTTCCTCTCAAGGTTTCTTTCTCTTGCTCTTAGGGAGTTTTTCCTTGCCACTGTCACCACTGGCTTGCTCATGGGGGCTTGGACCTGGATTTTTTCTGTTCACAAAGCTGCTTTGTGACAAAGCCGGTTGTAAAAAGCGCTATGTAAATAAACTTTGACTTGACTAGTACTTGAGACCGGTCTTGGTCTTGTTTCATTCTCAGAGTAAGAGCACTCAGAAATTGTTGTCCAGACCGGTTGAGTGCAATACCTCTGTTTGAGGTAACTGGTAGCTGAATTATTATTGAATATCAACAAAACCAGAATAAACAGAATAAAACAGTCCTTTCTCCGTTCTCCCAAACTTTTGCAACTTACAGCCCACACAAACGACCATAAAAGCTTCCACAGATGAAGGCAATCAGATCATGTTTTTCTGACTCACCTAATGAGAGGGTTGATTTGGCAGCTACCAAGTGCCACATTCATCTATCAGACTGCCAGACAGTGAATATTCACATACTTTTGGCCATGCAGTGTGTAAACAGTTACACATAAAAGAGCTGACAGCTGGATTTGTAGATTACTTAAGTGTTTATATGGATAGTCTTTGGAACTTCCTAAACCCACAAATATATCACATATCTTAGAACAACAAAGTGAAAGCTCCAGCTCTGAATTTTCATTATTAAATTATTTGTATTGTCATTTCTAAAAACTACAGTTCTGCACTAAATCTTAAGCAGCCAAGAAAACTGTTTAAAAGTATGTATCTTAGCAGTAAGTGTGTTTCTGTGTTGTTTTTTTTATTATTAACATTGTGCTTAGAAGAATACAATTAGAAGAACAAAAGTTTGGTTTTGACATCTTACTGCACTCTGTTGCATGGATTTGTTAAATTCCATCAGCAGCGCCTGATTCAACTGAATTAAATGCTGATTAGATAAACTAGGTATTGGATGATAACTGCAAATACTTTATGCATCTGGCAAATTTTATTTTGGAGTGTTGCTTATTTGTGTAATAATTGAGATCGAAGAGTGTATAGATATAACTGGGAAAGTTTTCTTCTTTTCTGGAAACATTGCAGTACTGTTTCATAAAAATAAAAACAAAAGTAAAAAAAAAATAACTGCAAATTCTGGACTTGAAGAGAGCTTTGGTAATGGTTAAGCTAACGCACACTATTAGTTTATTTGTATTTACTCTAATTGCAGTTTTTTAACAAATTTATTTATTAAATTTTTTAAAAATACATTAATCTGAATGCCAGATAATGCCTCTATCTAATGTTCAGATATGGGGATTATGCAGCACAGAGCAGTTTAACCCTTACAAGTCGTCGCTTGCAAAAACAAAAGCACTGTGTAAATTAAGATGAATTATTTCTCTCAGGTCATTGAAAGAAGCAAAACAATTCTGCAGAAATATTCTAAAATTTCAATTTATTTTGTGTTTTAGTTTGTAAGAAGAAGAGGATTTTATTATGATTACAATTTTGTGAAAATTTATTATTGTTATTAAGTTATTACTGCTTCATTTTAGTCAATTTTGGCATTGGCATAGAGGAACATTTCAGAAGTGCTGACTCAAGCCTTTTGATACAGAACTTAAATCAAATGTAAAATGCAATAATTTATTACCTAACTAAATATGTCATTCTGTAATTATATTGGCACAATAACAGCAATAACTCCAGACTTCTAAGGGTTAAAGGTAAATATAAACACTGTCAAAGGTACACTCACCATTCCTAGTTTTCCCAGGTTGATTGTTTGGACCATGTATAGTAGTGCAAGCTGAAATCCAGCTGCTCGTGTGCTTTATGTTGCTATGAATCAGTGACTGTAGCTTTCTCAAACACAGCTTTTAAAGCAAAAGTTTAAAATGGCTTTAAACCTCTGGTAGACTACACTGGATGGTGCTCGCAGGAGATCCATGGATAAATCAATGGGCAGTAAACTAACAAAAGCAATACCAAAGTAGACAGCCACAGTTCCTGTCAGAGGTCTCCACTGCAACAAGAATCCATGTATCTTGAGCAGGTCATTACAGTCGATACAAATATGAGAAATTATTGGTGTGACCTATTGTGCGCACTGTAAAGTACAATTGTGGGGCAATACTGTGAGCCTTGTTGTTAAGTGGGGTAGCTAATGTATCACTAAGCTAACAATATTTTATTTCTGCAGTTAAGGTGGACCACTGTGTATCGCACTCTTTCATTTGGCTTGTTAATTCACCTTCTCCAGTGTTTGAATGTCAAAACATCTTCCACAAAGTTTGCAACAGGCACGTTCTAAATGCTGGCCCTTACCTAGCCGACATTCATGAAAGTAAATGTTAGTAAAACTAGTCTGTGATTCTTCTAGTCTAGATTCTTCAGTCTTGGGTCTTTTGGTGTTTTCTGAGATCTTATGTTCCATGACTTTCCCAGGCCTGGAAAACCAAATTTCTATATTCCATGACTTCTTCAAGATGTTCATGACCGTACGAATCCTGCTCATTATTTGGAACATGCAGCCATTTACTGGATGTTGGTGATAAAAACTGTAAACTGCGTTCCCCATTTGGAAATCATGTGATTCACACGATGTAAATAAAACAAATACATTCATAATTCATGAGACAATTGAAATTCATTGTAATCAATAATTTTAATTGTGTCACAGATGTTTAAATATAAACTCAATTCACATCTTTGATGGTGTATTTCACATCCAGCACAAGACTGGCCATCTCTACTGCAACATTCAACGCACTAAGCTTGGCAGTAAATGAGTCCAGCAATCTGGGTTGACAATCAGATTTTTCAGTAAGTGCTGGAAAGAAGGAACAATACTTTGTATTTATAGAAGTCTTCTCCAGACCTGGCCTGTCCTTCACCAGGCCACAGCTGCAAGATAGCAAGGCACTGGTTTGGGAGTCCATGTCCACTGCTGTGACCCAGTGATGAGCATGGGTCAAGTCCATGAGACAGTGCTGGCCACCATGGTTCAGAGACAATGCCATAGTCTGCAAAGAGCAGCAGAATGCCTCTACACCAAGCAGGAACTGAGAATGTGAGCAGTTTAGAGCTGTGGCTGCTTTAATGGCCTTTGACTGGCTCTGTGTGGAATATAACCAAATATTTATGAATTAGCACACCAAATTAAATTCATGGCCAAGCATCTGTGAGCATGTACATTATAAATATAATTAGGAGGGGTGTCAGACTCTAGTCCAGGAGGACCACAGCACTGCAGAGTTTAGCGGTCTACCTCATTTAGGCCATTTTCTCCACAGAAAAACAGGAACTTTTTCAACAGGAAACCAACAACAGGTCAGTAATATGACTGGATATAAAAAGAGCATCCCAGAGAGGCTGAGTCTTTCAGAAGTAAAGATGGACTGAGGCAAAGTGGAAAAGTATCCTGTGGTCCAAAAAATCATAATCTGAAATTCTTTTTGGAAATCATGGATGAAATCCTCTGGGTTAAAGAGGAGAGGGATCATCTGGGTTGTTATCAGTGCACAGTTCAAAAGCCAGCATCCACTGTAGTATGGGGTGCGTTAGTGCACATGGCATGAGTGACTGGCACATTTGTGAAGGTCACCATTAATGCGGAACGATACGTGCAGGTTTTGGAGCAACACTGGCTGCCATCCAGATGACGTCTTTTTCAGGGAAGGCCTTGCTTATTTCAGCAAGACAATGCCAAACCACACTCTGCACGTACCACAACAGCATGACTATGTAATAAAAGAGTCCGGGTGCTAAACTGGCCTGCCTGTAGTCCAGATCTGTCACCCACTGAATACATCTGGCACATTATGAAATGAAAAATATGACAAAGAAGACCACAAACTGTTGAGACTGTTTCTTTGGCTCCCTACCAAAGCATCTGCATGAATTAGGTTGTGCTTCACATAAATCATATGTAAATAAGGCGCTGGTAGGCGGTATGTGATATGAACTAAAGCTGTTTCTTCATTTGCGCCCAAGTCTCTGTTTGTTCCACATTGCTCGAAAGTTTCATAAATTACATGCAGAGTAGTTTGTGCCTTATTAAAAGTGGCACACTTTATTCTTTTTCACGCAACTTTGGCGAATAAGAGTGATTGTACTTGAACCTATTTAACTACATAAATATCAGTTACATTTTACCTCACATTAGGTTGTGCCCCACACTCCCCCACATAGTACGTCACACGTAAGAAAATTGTGCACAGTGCCTTATTTGAAGTACAGTGTAGGCCTATACACTGTCAGGAAAAGAAAATACTGTACTGTACATTTTTGTTTAAGGTACAAACAATGTACCATGCTGTGAAAAAGTATTTGCCTCTTCCTAATTTACTCTATTTTTGCATTTTTGTCACACTTGAATGTTTCAGATCATCAAACTACTTTTCATTTTAGACAAAGATAATCCAAATAAACATAAAATGCTGTTTTAGAGTGATTCTATTTATTGAAGGAAAAATGCTGTTCAGCTCTACATGACACTATATGAAAAGTAATTGCCCCCTTAGCTACTAAATCAACCAGTTGACCAAATTTAATTGAATATTGGGTTCAATTTCACTAGCCACACCCAGGCATGATTATTGCCTGTGGAATCTAAACATCACTTAAATAGAACTGTCTGGCAACGTGAAGCAGGCTAGAAGGTCTCATATAGCAGCAGCTTCTAAAGAGATTCAAATACAAATGTGAAACACAGTCATTGATATCTACCAGTCTGAAAAGGGTTACCGAGTCTTTACTAAGGCTTTGGGACTCCTGCGAACCACAGTGAGAGCCATTATCCATGCATGGAGAAAACTTGAAACTGTAACTTTTGCCAGGAGTTGCAGTCCTACCAAAATTTCACCAAGAGGAGGTCACAAAAGAACCCAGACGAACATCTAAGAGCACTGCAGGCCTCGCTTGCCTCAGTTAAGGTCAATGTACATAATTCCACAATACGAAAGATACTAGGCAAAAATGCCATTCATAGAAGAGTTACAAGGCGCAACCACTGCTGACCAAAAAGAACAACAAGGCTCATCTCACATTTGTCAAAAAACATCTAGATGTTCACCAAGATTTTTGGGATAATATTCAGTGGACTAACGAGTCAAAGGTGGAACTTTTTGGAAGACACTGGTTCCGTTACATCTGGCTTAAAGCTAACACTGCACTTCACCATAAGAACATCATACCAACAGTCAAGCATGCTGATTGTAGCATGATGGTCTGGGGCTGCTTTTCTTCCTCCAGGACCTGGACAACTTGTCATAACTGATGAAACCTTGAATTCTCCTTTCCTGAAGGAGAACATCTGCCCATTAGTTTGTGACCTAAAGCACAAGTGCAGCTAGGTTATGCAGCAGGACAGTGATCCGACGCACACAAGTCCACCTCTGCTCAAAAGAAACAAACTTGGAATGGCCGAAACTTGAATCATATTTAGATGCTGTGGCAAGATCTTAAACGGGCAGATCATACTCAAAAACCTTCCAGTGTAGCTGAATTAAAACAATTCTGCAAAAAAGAGTGGGCCAAAATTTCTTCACAGTCATGTAAAAGACTCATCACAAGTTATTGCAAATGTTTGATTGCAGTTGTTACTGCCAAGGGTGGCACAACTAATTGCAAGGTTTAGGGGGGCAATTACTTTTTCCACATGTGTAATAAAGGTTTTGATAATCTTCAACCAACTGAACGGTCATTTAAAAGCTGCACTTTGTACTTAGTCATGTTGTCTTCATCTTATAATAAAATTTGTTACATGATCTCAAACATTTAAATGTTACAAATTAGCAAAAATAGGAGAAATCTGGTGAGGGTCAAATACTTTTTTACAGCACTGTATATGTAACCTCAAAGGTACAACAGTGGTCTTAAGGTTCAACAGTGTAAGTAAGTTTTTTTTGAAAGGTTCATATATGTACAAAAAAAAATCTAATGTTTTTTTTTAAACCTAATGTTTTAAAAACAGAAAAATCAAGACACAGTGCATGAGAGTCACTGCAACTTATGCAGTTGTTAAAAAAACATACATATAGTACAATTATGCTCCCTGATTAAAAGTACTGAAGACAAACCCTTAAAGGTGAATTCCTGCATAATTAAGATGTTGAGATGTAAACAGTCATTCCGAGTGGTTTGATGTGAAATGCTTCATTCTAGAAAAACTTGTTGACTCAGATTTCTTTACAGTGGTGGTGACAGGAACCTGTGGTTGTGATGTCTACAACACATATATATTCATTTTATTTACTATCCAAAACCACCAGTGAACCTACACATCTTCTGAGTTTTTATATGTAATGTTGATTATTATAAAATAGTGGGAAATCTAAAAAAAAAAAAAGAAATTTTCTTTGGGGACTGTTTTAACACCTTGCATGTACTTCTCCACCATGAATACATTCTAAAAACAATTTAGGCCAAAAATCATCCATTTTTGTTTGACAATTTTTGTAAACCAATGTCTCACCACTGTGAACAATTCTGAATTTGTAACCTTCTCTAGAGTGGAGCATTTCATTCCAAACCACTCTGAAGTATTCTGTTTAAATATTAGTCAGTTTAGCACCTTTTTTTTCTGGGAGAAAACAGAAGAGGGAGTTTGACACCCCTGTAGAAAGTAATCCAAAATAAAAACAAGTGCATACCATATATCTGATATAAGCAGACAGCAGTGTCTCTGTACAGCCTCCTCCTAATAGTGCATAAGGCTCCTTAAGAGTTAGTCTCAGTATGTGCTCTGCCCTTTGACATGTCACCTTTAACACAACAAAGAATGGAAATTATGTCAGAACAAAGCATAAATAAATAGGCAAATTATAATGTATTCATTGCTCTACATCAACAGCTGCTAATACATCAGCATCAATTAACCTTTAACTCATCTAACATGGTTTCATTTCTGTGGCAGAGCAGCATGGTGCTCACAGCTGGCTCTCCAACAGGAAGGAGCTGGAGCAGCTCTTTAGATCCTCTGCGATGGAGACAGAGTCCTCCCACCTGTCCATATGCTTTGTCCAGGACTGGAGAGTAGAGAGATTCTACCATAATGGCACCTGAAACACAGAAAAGAATAATGTGTTACATGTACTAAAAGGACTTCCTTGTACACCTGGTATTTGGTGAATAAAGATTCTGATTCTATGCCAAGTCTGTAAGTGGTTTTAACAACTGATTTCTTTCAAAGATGATGGAAAAACCAACAAGAAAAGCCAAAAATGTATCAAACCCGTCATTTGGGCAAAAGGCTCCATGAGTGCAGCTCCAAGCCTCTCGATTACCACCAGCCCATGTTCCCTCAAGTAATGCTGCAGGACTGGGTGAATCACTTTTTGACATGCAAACAGACCCACACCATCCCTGACTGCCTGCTCTCCAAGCTGCAGCAGCTGGTCCAAAAGAGCCCCCTCTGGATTCACTCCTGTGTGGATCTCCAACTTTGCCTCTCCAATTTCAGAGAAATCACCAGACAGAGATGTGCTGAATAACACAATTTTACAGGGACCAGGCCTCAGCCTCTGTAACTCTTCTGATTGCTGCATAGGTACTTCCACTAGCAGTCCTGAGAAAACTGCAGAGTCTCTCACTGGCTGACCTTCTAAAGGCACGGTCACTGTCCTGCCAAAGCAAGTTCTGTCGGATGAATCACAGGGAACAGACTGAAGGAAGGCCTGCACAGTGAGAGAAATTATATGCTGAGCCTCATCAGGGGTCAGCATACAGGCTGTTTTGCTTGTGATCACACTGTGGGCTAGAGCCATGAGTGACTGAATACTGTTGAAGTCCACCTGAACTTTGCAGCCACAACAATCTGAAGTAAGATAACGTATAGATTCTTTTAACAGCTGCTTGTATACTCGGCTTGCCGCTGCAGCCCCGAGGTTCAGTCTCTGGGCGTTTTCAACGAGGCCAATACAAAAGATGCCTGTGAACAAACCGCAGTCACCGAAACGCAATATGTGGTTAGTAATTAATGTTGCTATCAGTTTAAGCAGTGGCTCAGAGAAGGTGAGAGCTTTGAGCAACACCGCGGAGGTAGAGGTGGTCAGAACGTGTCCTCCCACGTTGTTGTGAATTTGTTTCAGCCTGCCAAACGGGCCACAGCAGGAGGAGAGCATGTGCCGCAGTAATGTCAACTTCTGAAATACTTCGGTTTGAGCAAGTGGCTCATCCGTGCAGAGAGATGGCTTTTTCTTACAAACACGAGACATTGCTTCACAACACCGCCGCCCTACAAGGAGAGATTGTAGCCCAACTTGCCCTTTTCCGACAAAATGTTCACAGTCTGAGGCAATTTTCCAGGTCGGGAGTTTGATCAAAAGGAAAAAAGGGCTCCGGTCCAGTTTCAGCTTTGTTTGTATCACGTGACTACAGCAGATTTGGGATTTTGAGTGCTTCGTAGCCGAAACTAAAAATCAATTTGAAAAGACAAAATATCTGTAAAACACTGACGTTAAACTCCCTGCGTCTTCGCCACCTGTCTGGATTTTATAAATCGTGTGGCGTTTATGGATACCCGCTATGAAGCATTATGCATGCAGGTTGGAGCAGCAGCCAGAGAATGTGTAGTGAGGAGAATCTCCACTCTATAATGTTATTCGCGCTTGTCAAACACTAGAGGGCACTCCTGAGTGAGTCCAAAATTCTAAATTGAAAGGGATTCTATTTGAGCAAAATGCTTATACGTTTTAATATATAAATCTTTTCACTACCTGAACACAGGACAGGCCAAAACATTTTAACACTGCTTCTATTTTTTCGAGTGCTTCTGAGCTCCAGATCATGTACGGTCATGACCTCACCGAGCGCGAATCGCTTCACTCAGCCAATGAGCTGATTAGCTCAGCAACCAATCAGCTCTCAACAGCAGTAATGCTAAGCAATCAGTACTCAGTACCAGTAATGCTTAGCGTCTCACCGCCCAAATCCGTTTACTGTAGAAAAAAGGAAAAATACAGGTATGGTTTCTTTGATTTTTTTGGTAAAATACATCCTTCTACTTTCCAAAATTAAAGGAAGGTCCTGAACAAATGGCTGGAAACTATTTTAACTTTTCGTTTTTAGCCGTTTAGCTCCATTCACCCCCATTCATTGAGGACTCGTTCGCGGGCGCCCTCTGGCGTTTTGCAGTTACGTTTTCGATATAACAGGAGAAACGGGAAGTGCCTATGTTCCCCTTAAACTGGCTCTAATGCAGTATCTGCTATGGTGAGTCTCAGATGGCTTCCTATGTCCTACTTAGTGCATAAGTAATAAAACTGTGCCTTCTTCACCCAGTTGCTTTCTAGCAGACGCATTATGTATTGTTTAGGTGTGAATTTTCATGGCCTACATAGCACACTACATAGGGAGTATGGAGCCATTTGAGATTTATACAATGTTTAAAATTTAAGTTCCTGCTTATAAGGGCACCGTAATGGCAACGCCGGTTCTAATTCCCAGCTATGAACGGCTTTTATAAAGGAAATCAATATGTGGTCTTGACTTATAAAACCATCAAATACATTCTATAAAACAAATATCACAGGTTACCTCATTTTACTCTTCTGTCTTATTCTTTCTAATAAATACGTGACGCCAATTATCAGGCAAAAATGAGAGCTACCCATGAATTTCTTTGGCAACCGTGAGCTTCGGGGACCCCGGGTTCACGTGACATTTTCTAGAAGCGCGGTAAACGTTTGGTTTTTCTGGCTGAAACACACGGTGTTTTCCCGCACTCGGGCTTTGGTTGTTGAATACGTCTTTGTTAATGGTAAAATAACGTTTTGAAAAGACTAAACAGAGTCATTTTAGCCGACATTGTAAAATAAAATCCTAAATGTGCAACGAAAACTCAAAATGTCAGTCATGTCCGCTCTGTTTAGAAGTCCGTTTACGCTTTTTAATGTGACGCTTTTTAATCTTAATTAATTCTCATTCATATTCACTTTGTAGTCCTATCAGGGCTTTATAATTATTAGAACAACACAAAATACTTCATGCACTTACCCCAATGGTTATCATAAAATACAGATTTTTATCACGTCTTGTATTTTTCAGGTGCCGTTGATTCTACGAAATGCAGTCCAGAATGCAGAAACTTGTGTTGAAGGTATGTAGCGTTAGAGATGTAGGTTACAGTTCTAAATACGGATGTAATTCTACACTCTTATATGGTTCTTCAAGGGTTCTTTAGTCAAAGGAATGGTTCCTTTTAGATCCATGAGTTCAGTATAGAACCATTTCATGCTGAAATTCATGCTTAAAAAGATGACTTCCGTGCTGAATAAAACATTTGAGTTGTGTATAGTAACATATAGTAAGTGTGTATAGTAACATATAGTAAGTGTGTATAGTAGAATGATCAGTTCTGTATTTAAAATAACATTTGAAAAACAGCTTAAGCTAAAAAAAAGAAGGTGCTTCATGTTTTTGCCACTAGAGGTCGACATTGCCTTACCAACTGCGTACATCCCTTCATAAGTGGTAAATTGCAAGTTGCACATTAGATTGACCACCTCTAAATCTCCTTTGGCCATCTGGCTAACCTTGTAATTTTGCGCTCATTTAAGTTTAATCTAATATTTTGTATGACAATCTTATGACTTCCTTTTAAGTCACATTCCAGGTTGTGTCCTAGATTTAGCTTAAGGTAATCATGGGTGCATCTGTCTGATCTCTCATCTTGCTGGGGAGTCTGTCCATCGTCTGAATGAATGTCAGGCCTAATGCATATCAGATATTTGTATTAAGGTTCAATCACTTTTTTCTGCTGGCGTTTCATCTCTTGAATGATTAGATCCAAGATTTTGGACATTAGTGTGGATCACATTACATCTAAGTTTAATGCTCAGTGTGTCCCTAAGGCTGCCTAACTTCTCTGTTAATATCCCTCTCTCCCTCCATGCCTGATTTTGCATGTATTTGTACTTTTTAGCTTTCAGTATATGTTTATATTCTGTAAGTATCTCACAGTATTTTGTGCGCAGTTCCTGATTATGTGGTTCTCTGTGTTTCTGATTGGATACATTTCTAACTTCTTGTCTCTTTTTTTTTGCAGTCTTGATCAAACCATTTGTTTGACTGAGTGCTCTTTGATTTGTTTTTCTTAACAGTTAGATTTGAAATTTGGATCAGCCACGTCGACTCCCTCTCTATTTTGGGGGTAGATATTTGACAGGAAGGAGTCAAGAAGCGTCGGGATTTTTTGGCTGTTGATGGCATGGACATATTTTTCGGTGCTGCTCTGAGCCCACCTGAGGGATTGTCTGAGTTTGTACATTTGGAGTTTGCCAATTATCATTTGTAGCTGTTCTTTTCAGGTATATATTAATTTGGCTGTGGTCAGAGAGGGGTGTTAATGGCTTGACTGTGAAGGCTCTCAGGAAGGTCAGGTCCAGATCTGTTATGGCATAGTCTACTATACTGCTGCCTAGAGCCGAGCTGACTGAAGGAGTCCCTTTGTAGCCATCCGTTTACAATGTATAGACCCAGACTTCGACAAAGCTGCAGTAGGTTCTTCGCATGTGCGTTTACTGACTTGTCGCAGTTTTTTCTGGGGGAGTAAGAGGGAAAATTAATATTATCTACTGTTATAAAGTGATCACCTTGAGTGCTGATAAAGTCTGGTTGGTCTTCTGTTCTAGCGTTTAGGTCCCCATAATTATATGGCCTTGTTTTTGGAAATGGCTGATTTTCATTTTCTAGATTTGGGAAGATTTCTTTGTTGCAGTAGGGGGATTTTAACTTGAAAATAGAGTTTGATGTCTTAATCACTGAACTTAAATAGAGTTATATTGTTTTTTTTTTCAAACTAACCGTTTCTGTTAATGCTCTTTACCTTTATGGTAATGGGACTCTTACCACAGACCGTGTCCCATTAGACAAGTGCAAATTTGGCTTAGCATTCCCTGTATGTCTCTGAGCTCAGAGTAATCGGGATTTGCTGGTCCACTGACAGCCTGAGCGTAGGTCAGTGTTTCTGGCCTGGTCTGGAGTTGTTGGGGAGGTGGGCCCTGGGGCAGTGGTGCAGTATGTGTTCCTGCCATAGGTGCTGATGCTGGCGGAAGGCCGGGGTTGTTACGGTACCTTGTCTGCCTATCTGGCTGTGCTGGATAGTGAGGGGCATGGTCTCGGATGCAGGGCTTGGAGTTGCTCCGTCTGCAGGTATTGGGGTGCATCTTGATGGCTGTGTGTTTGGGTTTCGTCCAGCTTTGCGTTGGAGTGTGATGACATTGCGGATCAGTGTGACGTCTTTCAATGTTTTAGCAAACACAGGAACTTACTCTTTGAATAGGTGGACGTGGTCATAGAGGTAGGCTGTATCCAGAGTTGGGTGGTTTTCTGAATTGTGTATGGATGAAAATCTTTGCGGGACAGCAGGGTGGAGTTGATGATCTTCGAATTAGGGAAGGTGTTGCTGGCCTTCTCTATCACTGCTCTCAGGGATATGGCCACTCTTTCTTGCTGAGCTCTGAGGTCATTTGATCCTGTGTGTATAATGATGTGGCTTGGTGATCCCAGTTTTGCCTCTGAGTAATTCCAGTGCTTTTCATGTAGAAGGCCACCAGATTTTAGCCACTCTGTGTCTGGGGAAGAGTTTTTTTCTCATCAATAAATTTACCGTTGAAGTCTATTAGAAGTGTAGTGTCCTGTTGGTCTGTGGTTCTTCTTTCTGCTCTGTTTGTGTTTTGGACACTGGGCTCTAGATGTGCTTGTTGGTTGGGAGGAGACTGCTGTGAGCTTGTGGGGGTAGAAGGTGGAGGAGGCATCTGTGAGCTGGTGGAGGTTGAGGTTGAAGTTGGAGGCTGAAGCTGGGTGGACGGGTTAGTCTGGGTGGAGTTCTGCTGTTAGAGGACTCTGTTGTTGATTGGAGGAGAGTAGCTGTTCTCTCAGACTGTGTACTGTGCTGTCTCTCTGTCTCAGCTCCTCTCTCAGTGCAGCCATCTCCTTCCTGTAGCCGTCCTTGTCTCCCTGTCCTTCTGTAGTTCTCTGACCTGCTCTTTCAGTTCAGCCAGCTGTTTTCTGTAGGTCTCTCTCTCGTGCTTCAGCTCTTTGTCCTGTTCCTGTTTGAGGACCATCTCCCGAAGATATACAAGCTCTACCTCCAGTCATGGGAAGTGCTCCTTTATTAGGGTAATGGAGGTGTAGAGTGAAGGGTCTTGGTCCTGCTCAATGTCCTGCTCCTGAGCTGAGGGCTCTGCACTGCTGTGTGTTAAGGCACATTCAGTGTCTTCCCCCTGTGGAATGTTTTCGCTAGATCTCTCCTTCTCAGCAATTTCTCTGAGATTATTATCCTTCCATCCATTACAGATGGCCTCTTTTTTTCACAGAGGGGTAGTGAGAAATCAAGGCTTTGTGCTATGATCTTGGGCGGTCAGAGTAAAAGATGAGATTGCTGATCTCACCAGTCTTATACAGGTCTGTGAACAGAGTTTCTGGCTTCTCTTTCAGGAGTTTGTGTTTAAACCGTTTCCTGGCAGTGTCACTCTTTATGTCAGGAGGGTAAGTGACTGTGCAGAATTGCACAGGACTGTAGAGTGAGGCCACACCCTCTTCAGGGCAGCAGGGGATGAACGAGGCTCCTTCTAATTGGCTCATTCTGAGAGCTCATTTGCATGTAGCTGTCTCGGAATATTGGAGAGACTTTTCAAATGTCAACAGTCAACTGACGATTTAGCCTTTAGCTTTTAGCTTAGCTTTAGCTTTTGTTGTCAGTCACTTAAAATATTAGTAAAATGTTAAATAATAATAATAAAATAAATGTTTTCTTTGTCCTCCACTGTAAAAAAAAAATAATGTCACTCAGAACTGCTGCAGCTGTTTATGAACAGTGCTGGAATAGTTGAGGAATATTGTCTTTTTTTTCTTGTTTTATATAGTTTTTATTCTTAGTGTATCCTTATGTGGTGTTTGCTATGATTATTTCAACTTTTCTCTCATTTCAAAACAGAAAATAACACAAAAATCTGGGAGCTCACACAGACATGACTGTGAACATGATATAATCTCCTCTCTCTCTCTCTCTCTCCCTCTCTCTCTTCCACTCTCTCTCCCTCTCTCCCTCCCTCCCTCCCTCCCTTCCTCTCTCTCTCTCCCTCTCTCTCTCCCTCTCTCCCTCCCTCACTCCCTCTCTCACTCCCTCTCTATAGCAAAGCACTATAAAAGTGAGATAAAAAGTTAATAATTAAAAAAAACAAAACAAAATACAAAACCAAGATTAATGTATGATAATGCAACAATTAAGAGAAAGTGTTAATTATCAATTAATAATGTAAGTATATGCAATAATAAAACACAACCTATTGAATGTGTGTATGTAGTTTATAACAGGAAAGAGAAGAAAAAAACGCTAATTATCAAATATATTTATGTGAGTAACAAGGGAAAAAAGAGAAGGAAAAAAATGACATCTATATTACATATATACATATGCAACACTGAGTGAAAGAGAAGGCTATAGTGTGGTGGTAACTCACTGTCCCGGAGTGTATGGCACTCAT
>NW_023494796.1:14262261-14267261 GCF_904425465.1 Colossoma macropomum | reverse complement strand
CCCTCCCTCTCTCTCTCTCTCTTCCTCCCTCCCTCCCACCCTCCCACCCTCTCCCTCTCTCTCCCACCCTCTCCCTCTCTCCCTCCCTCCCACCCTCTCCTCTCTCTCACCCCTCTCTCTCTCTCCCCCCCACCCACCCTCTCCCTCTCTCCCACCTCTCTCTCCCCCCTCTCTCCCACCCTCTCTCCCTCTCTCCCCCCTCTCTCCCCCCTCTCTCCCTCCCCCCTCTCTCTCTCTCCCTCCCACCCTCTCTCTCTCCTCCCCCCTCCCCTCCCACCCTCTCTCCCTCTCTCCCCCCCTCCCACCCCTCCCTCTCTCCCACCCCCCATCCTCTCCCTCTCTCCCACCCACCCACCCTCTCCCTCTCTCCCCCCACCCACCCTCTCCCACCCTCCCCCCCTCTCCCTCTCTCCCACCCTCCCCACCCTCTCCCTCTCTCCCACCCTCCCACCCTCTCCCCTCTCTCCCACCCTCTCCCACCCTCTCTCCCACTCTCTCCCACCCTCCTCCCACCCTCTCCCTCTCTCCCACCCCTCTCCCACCCTCCCCCCTCTCTCCCCCCCTCCCCCCTCTCCCCCCTCTCCCCACCCTCCCATCTCCCACCCTCTCTCCCACCCTCTCTCCCACCCTCTCTCTCTCCCACCCTCTCCTCTCTCCCACCCCCCACCCTCTCTCCACCCTCCCTCCTCCCACCCTCCTCCTCTCTCTCCCACCCTCTCCCTCCTCCCTCCACCCTCTCCCCCTCTCTCCTCCCACCCTCTCTCCACCCCCTCTCCCTCCCTCTCCCACCCCTCTCCTCCCTCCCTCTCCACCCTCCCTCCCTCCTCCCACCCACCCCTCTCCCCTCTCTCCCACCCTCTCTCCCTCTCTCTCCCACCCTTCTCCTCCCACCCCTCTCTCTCCCACCCTCTCTCTTTCTCCCCTCCCTCCCACCCTCTCTCTCTCCCTCCTCCCTCCCTCTCTCTCTCTCCCTCCCTCCCTCCCTCCCTCCCTCTTTCTCTCTCCCTCTCTCTCCCTCCCTTTTTTTGGCTTTTTCATTGATTAACTGTGTTGGAGTTTGTTGTGATTGTGTTTAGCGGTGTGTAGTGGTGTTTAGCGGAGGACAGGTCAGGGTAGTTTGTGAGTTTTGAAAAACTTTCGCGCCGCCACGGCATTAAAATAGCGCCTGATGTGAACTGTTCTGTGGAGGAGTGCAGCCTAGCTGTGGGAGAAGTTGTGGGCTACAACAGCATCGTGTCTGCATCCAGGATGAGCGGGGCTGTGGTGGTCTTTCTAGACGATGTAGAGAAAGTAAACACGATGGTGCAGAACAGCGTTGTTGTTCAGGGCACTTTTACACCTGTAACGCCTCTCATTCGCCCAGCGAGGAAAATAACGCTGTCTAATGTCCCGCCTTTCATTAAAGACGAACTAATAACAGCAGAACTGTCGCGTTATGGTCAACCAGTGTCTCAAATGAGAAAGATCCCCCTTGGTTGTAAATCCCCCCTGCTAAAGCATGTCGTCTGCTTCAGACGACACATTTACATGATCTTGAAAAACGGCATTGACGAGGTGAATGTGGCTTTTAAATTTAGAATAGATGATTTTGATTACGTGGTTTTTGCCACGTCAGACTCTATGAAATGTTTTGGGTGTGGACAAGAGGGGCATTTGAGGCGTTCGTGCCCTGAGAAGGCTGAGGAAGGCCCCGCACAGGCCTCACAGCCCATGAGGGGTAACGCAGGCCAGGCCTCTGACACAGAGGCTGGGCCCAGTACAGCTGAGGAGAGTGCAGCAGATCCCAGGGCAGACAGTGTGGCTGATGCAGACCCCAATATACAGACACAGGATGGGGAGGGGGGTGGAGCTGCTGGACCTGCTATTAGGATTGACAGTGGGACAGTGTGGGACAGGAGTGTTTAGAGCCTCCAAGGAGTAACCTCAATACTAATGCTGAGGTGGGAAGTGCGGCTACCATTGCTGCTTATGGGATCTGTTTTTGAGGAAGAGGGTATGGACACAGAAGCTGTAGCTGAGGAAACTGTTTTTAAAGCTCCCTCTGGAAAAAGGAAAATGAAGTGGGCTAAGCCTGGTGACAGTAAGGGGAAGACACAGCGAACGGCAGGTGTGCGGAGCGAGAAACAAGGAGAGGATACTGGTCTCAGTGCACTGGATGACTCTGATAGTGATCTTTCAGATGTTAAAAGTCAGCGGAGTCGTAGGAGTGCATATACCTTCCATAAAATAAAGTCATTCCTTCAGAAAACCAAAAACATGAAAGGGGTGGTGGTTGAAGACCATTTCCCTGATCGCAGACTGTTTATAGAGTCAGTTCAGGCAATTATGAGGAACGAAGGTGAAGAACAGTTTACCGTGCAGGAAATTTACCGGTTGAAGAAAATTGTGCCAAAATTGAAACTAGGATTACAAAATGACAATGAGGACGGTTTTGAGACCACATAGCTTCTCCTTGTTTCTCACTCTGCTGCTCATCTTATGCCACCTTAAAATATACTTCTTAATGAGTAGGATCAGGGTGGGCACTCTGAATGTGAATGGAGCACGAGACATTTATAAGAGAGCTCTAATATATGAATTCATAAAAGAAAAGGGTGTTGATGTTATGCTGCTTCAAGAGACTCACAGTGATGACTCTAATGAGACTGACTGGAGAAGGGAGTGGGAGGGAGAGGCTCTCTTCAGTCACATGAGCTCAACCAGAGGAGGGGTGGCTGTTCTTTTTGCCAAGCATTTTTTACCAATCTCTTATGAGGTTCAGCATATCATAAAAGGCAGGTTTATGATTATAAAAGCACAGTATGAGCGGTTTAAGGTTTACTTTGTGAATGTTTATGCTCCTACAGCCGGCATTGACAGGGTTTGTTATCTTAACAATGTTAGTGTAGCCCTACAAAATTGCTGTTCAGATAATTTTCTGTTTATGGGTGGTGATTTTAACTGTACAGAGGATGATGATCTGGACAGGAACCACGCCGAGCCTCACACTGCATCACAGCGAACTTTACGCCAGTTGCTTCAGAAACACAGTCTGTGTGATGTTTGGAGGGTTTTAAATCAGAACGTTAGGCAGTACTCATGGGCTCACGCAAGGGAAGGTTTTATGTCACTAGCTAGGTTGGATAGGTTTTATTGTTTTAAGCACCATCTTAACACTTTTAAAGAATGTGTGATTATACCAGCCGGGTTTTCTGATCACAGTATGGTTTTGTGCACTGTTTTTATTGCAAATTTAAAACCCAAAAGTGCTTATTGGCATTTTAACACCTCCCTACTGTGTGATGTAAATTTTAAACAAGTGTTTTCAGTTTTTTGGGCTAATTTTCAAGAAAGAAAACAGCATTTTAGAACTTTGCGACAGTGGTGGGACTATGGGAAGGTAGAAATCAGGCAGCTTTGTCAACAGTACACTTTCAGTGTCTCACGGCACATTACTGACTCCATGAAGCAGCTGGAAGTTGAAATACTTGAACTACAGCGACTGATAGACTCTACAGGAGACCAGAGTCACACTGCAGATCTCAAGTTCAAAAGAACTGCTCTTGCAAACCTGCTGGGTTTTAGGGCACAGGGGGCTCTGGTCCGATCGCGTTATCAAAGTTTAACGCAGATGGATGCCCCATCTAAGTTTTTCTTTAGTTTAGAGAGAAAGAATGGCCAGAGCCGTTTTATTCACTCTCTGCGCTCTGAAGACGGTCAGGAGCTGACAGAGCCCGTTGACCTTAGAAAACGGGCTGTACAATTCTACTCAGAATTGTACAGAAGTGAGTACAAGGAGAACGGAGAACTGGCTTCGTGCTTTTACGCAGGTCTTCCAAAGGTCTCGGAGCGGTTGAATGCAGAGCTGGAAAGGCCCCTGGGTGAGCAGGAGCTTCATGCTGCGCTACAGAGCATGGAAGGTGGGACTGCCCCAGGCATCGATGGCCTTCCTGTGGAGTTCTATAAGGCCTTCTGGGCAGAGCTCGGTGCAGACTTGTTGGCTGTACTGAATGAGACCTTGGCAGAGGGTTCTCTGCCACTGAGTTGCAGGAGGGCTGTGATCACCCTACTGCCAAAGAAGGGAGACCTGCAGGACATTAAGAACTGGAGACCGGTGAGTCTCCTGTGCACTGACCTCAAGGTGTTCTCCAAAGCTCTGGCTGTTAGGCTAAGAGAAGTGATGGGGCATGTCATTCACTTAGACCAGACCTACTGTGTACCTGGCAGGTCTATTACTGATAATATTTGTTTAGTCAGGGATATATTGGAAGTTTCCAATACTCTGGGTGTTGACTCTGGCCTCATTTCATTAGATCAGGAGAAAGCTTTTGACCGAGTCGAGCATCAGTATCTGTGGCACACTCTCGAGGCTTTTGGTTTTAGTCCCTCTTTTACTGCAATGGTAAAGGTAATGTACCAGGACATTGAAAGTGTGCTGAAGATTAATGGTGGTTTGACCGCTCCCTTTAAGGCTGAGCGTGGCATACGGCAGGGCTGTGCTTTGTCTGGAATGCTGTATTCCCTTGCCATTGAACCACTGCTGAATAGACTTCGTTCCAAAATTGAAGGGTTCGTGTTACCTCAGTATGATGTTCAACATCGCATTTCAGCCTACGCAGACGACATAATGATTATGGTAAAGGGGCAAATGGATATTGATAACTTGGTGTCTACTATTTGTGACTTTGGGAACATCTCAGCTGCTAGGGTGCATTGGCGGAAGAGCGAGGCCTTTGCAGTGGGGAAATGGGCGAGTGGCTTGCCCAGTTTACCGGCTGGTATGATTTGGAAGAGGGGTGGGATCAAATACTTGGGTGTCTCTCTTGGAGACGAGGCTACACGACAAAAGAACTGGGACGGTGTGGTGGAAAAAATGGAGGGTAGACTGGCACGATGGAAATGGATTCATGCACAAATGTCATTCAGAGGAAGAGTACTGATAATAAATAATTTGGCAGCCTCAGCCCTCTGGCATCGGCTGTCTTGTGTAGATCCTCCTGCTGGGTTGCTTGCTCGTTTGC
>NW_023494796.1:14069761-14249761 GCF_904425465.1 Colossoma macropomum | reverse complement strand
TTTTTTGAGAGAGATTGCATCTGCTGCTCTCAGTTTCTTTCTTTCTGTCTCTCACCGTAAACATAGACAGCTGGACAGTGTAAGCCTTTGAGCTAAATGCGGGGAGAGGGGACCTGCTTCTCATAGGCCCTGATAGCTGTGACAACAGGGCAAGTAGGTCGGCTGTCACAGGCAATGCTGCATAGAGAAAGTGAGCCCAGTGCACACATACCTTCTACTGGCCAGTATTGATTCAGTATTGTTTCATATTCATGCTTTGCAAATATATTGTGGTAGGCAACGATATTGAAGTTTACACTGAAAACAGTTGATGAACTTCATGATAAATTATTTGTTTTGAGTATTGTTATTTTTACAAACTTGGTAAAGCTTGTTTTGACTGATTGGGTTGTCCTCTATGAAAATTACACTTAAATGTTAACCAGGCAGAGACATTCAGAAAGGGAACTTACTGTTTATTTAATTTTTATTTAGTGAATGATTCATAAATGAATATAAGCTGTTTCAGTCTTAAGCACCTAGCAAGTAACATGCATTGCAGTTAACTGTAAGGTCTTGTACACCAAAGTGCTCAAAATTCTGCAGTTAGTAACAGAAAATGGGAATGCTGAAGTGGTAACTCTTTTTTTTCACACTGTGCTTAGGATGTTTCTGGAAACCGTTGTGTAGGGTCTGTAGAGTATAGAAGAATGAAACTTTGAAACTTTGAAGTAAACTGCATTAGATACTGTTTACTGTTGTTTTGCATACCGCCAAATGAATATACTTAAATAAAATATTGAGTCTCTTTTTTTCAATTTTGTTTAATGCTGGTTTGGTTTTGTACACGTCACGCATAAACAATGGTTTGCATGTAAGTCAGCTGGCTCCTTCCTGTGAAAGTAAGCAGTTGGTGTTCTTGTTGAGTGACGAAACCTTTTAACAGCTCCTTTAACATTTGATCATTTTGTTTCTCTTTCAGGGAAGAAAGCCACTGCTATATATTGTCCTCCAATCCCTACATTTCCCCTAGTCCTCCACAATTATTGACACCCCTGGTATACATGAGTAAATAGGGTTATAATTAGCTTAATGTCATGCTAAAATATGAGAGAAATCCAACCTTTAATAACCACACATGCCACATTTGTTGGCACCCCTAGAAATTCTTAGAAACAAACTTTTTTTGCATTTATATTGTATTTTTTTTAATCAGTGTCTAGGAACTTTCAAGCAGTAATCAATTTCCTATTTCACTTAGGTATATACATGAGGTGGACTGACCTTTAGTCAGTCTTCTGCATTGGAAAAACAAGAGAACACAATTCAAATTCAAGGGAAAAGTGTGTTGACTTTCTTAAGTTAGGGAATGGAAAAAATAGCTACTTGCCTGAAAATGCCCATATCTACAGTTAGGGCAATAATTAAAAAGATCCAGTCAACTGTTTGTTTTGCCCATTACAGTGAGGAGGATGGTAAGAGAGGCAAAAAATTTCCAAGGATCACTACTGAAGGGTTACAGAAATAAAAGTAGCATCTTGGGGTCACCAGTTCTCCAAAACTACCTTCCGACACCACCTCTAAGCCAACAGATTATTTGGATGGCATGCCAGGAAAAAGCCTTTCCTGTGATCTAACCACAAATGTACGCACCTGGACTCCTGGGACTTCAGCTGAAACCGTGTTCTATGGTCAGTTGAAACAAAAATGTAACTTTGTAGCAACAAAAACTCAAGGTGGGTTTGGCGTAAAAAGAAGGATGACTACATTGAAAAAAACTTGATGCCCACTGTTAAGTATTGTGGAGGGTCTGTGATGTTGTGGGGCTGTTTTTCCTCCAAAGGCTAATCTTTAGCTAATTGACATGTCTGACAACTGCGAACTTTGGAATGATCTACTATACAAAAATGCAGTTATTGTAATTGGAGTTGCTGTTACTGTGTTGCTCTTGGATACAAATGGCATTGTAGTGTAGCTTCACTTGATATAATGTATTTGGATTATATTGGGGATCATGGCTGCACTCAGTTCCCTTGACCTTGCTTGTTTTGCCCAAAAATGTGCTATTTTATAGCTCTTTTGAGGTTGGACAGACTGAACAGCAGTGGTTCTTAAACTGGTTCTTAATCCAGACAGCCTACTTGTTTGCTCTGTCCTAATGTTTTATGAGTTGGGATCAAGCAAAAATGTGGACTGTTGCGGGGGCCTTTAGGGCTTGTTTGAGAACCACTGCCTTACAGAACGCTGAGAAAATGACTTATCGCATGAGATTCCTTGAGGACTTGTTTGGGAACCACTTCTTTACAGAATGCTGACAAAATTTCTCATTGCAAAAGATTTTGTCGCACACAATGTTTTTAAAAATCAAAATACATACATTTAGATTGACTTGCATTGATTTATACTAATATTGTTTTTTATGCAGCCAGAGCTAACACAGTGGCAAAAGGTCCCACAAATAACTTGTTTTGATTCACAACAACATAGTCCAAAGAGCATAAATTGGCTTCTGTGGCTCTATTGTGCTCTCTCTCCATCACTCGGCATAACGTTAGCCAACATGGGTGTCTGTTGGCTGACATAACAGAATTAACAGTTAGCATTCTCCTTCAAGTGCATTTAGATGTCTAAGGATGTTGTGTTAGTGGCACCTCGAAAAGATGGTGTAGCTTGTTTCATTAGTCTTGGAGGAAGCATGTGACCTTCACCCACACAGGGTAAAAAGGGATGTAGCTAATGTGTGGAATTCCCCACAACTAAAATTGTGCCTGGCTTGTAGTGCAGCATTTGCAGTTGGAAACTCGGTACTATGTAGTGACTGTAAGTGAATGTTGTGTCAGTTTGTTATTTGCTGTAGCCTGGTATAGATTTATTTATTTTTTTAAAGATTGTTAAGATCTTTTAAAGATTTTTTTGGCTTCTGAACAATCACTGGTTGAACTTGGAATGAACTTGGCATTTGGGTTATGCGAATTACTGACCTGGGAAATTCTTTTTTAAACTAAGGCCTTTTGACCTGAAGGATCAGGGACGCACCGTGGTGGGCTGGAGGTTAGGGAACCAGCCTTGTGGCTGGAAGGTCACTGGTTCGATCCCCTGAGCCGACAGGACATGACTGAAGTGCGTATGCTAGTGTGTGTGTGTATGTGGCTGTTCCACTGCATGGATGGGTTAAATGCAGAGGTCAAATTCCTCTGTGTGCAAGCACAGGTGGTCAGTGGTTCTGAACTGAACTGACTTCTGATCCTTGGGTTTCATCAAACTTATACATTATACCATACATTTGTAAAAATACAGGGAGATACACTCGAAAGAGGACCCGAATATTCTGTAATAACTCTCGCTAGGACAAAGCAATCTGAATGAAACAATGTGCAAGGTGCTCCTCAGTATATGGAGCTTCAAACAAGCCAGAATGTCCCTGTGTCGGAGCAATGAGGTAGGCACCGGACAGCCGTCGTGACATTTAACCTCCGTCTGCAACTTCCGGGTGCATACCCCGTACCCCTGCATGTAACATTGCATGTAATGCAATCAATTACACATTAGTCAAGTTATGTAGCGTATTTTTTTGGTTCAGATTGCTTCATCCTAACGGGAGTTGCAACAGAATATTCAGGGCCTCTTTCGAGTGAATCTCCCTGTGTGTGTGTGTGTGTGTGTGTGTGTGTGTATGTATATGTGTGTGTGCATATATATATATATATATATATATATATATATATATATATATGTGTATGTGTGTGTGTGTGTGTGTGTGTATATATGTATGTGTACATATATACACACATACACACACACACACACACACACACACACACACACACACGGTCAGCCATTACAAACCAGGGGCCGTATTGTAAAAATGTCTTAGATCTGAAATCTTCTTTTATCTGCTTAGTCACCATGACAACTTTAGTTAGGACAGAAGCTATTACAGAACAGCAGTTCTATAATTAAAGTTCATATTCTTACCCTAACTCCAGATAAGAAAACAGTATTACAGAAACATCCTAACTAGACAATTTTCTAAATTCTGTTCTAACTTTAAGGCAATCCCAGAGCTGTCTTAACTTCTGTTTTAACTGTAAATTTCTTTTGTTTTATCTAGTGACAGACATAGTTCACTGTAACTAGCATAAAGATGTTACATTTATCTACATTGAAAATGGTGTTTTGACTTTTTCTAACAGTGTTTTAAAAATCTCAGACACTGCAGACACAATTTCCACCGTGCCCTCTTATTAACTTCATGTGTTGATGTTGATTAAAAACTCTTCAGATAAAATAATAAAATATATTACAGTGATATTGGTAAATAATGAAGAGACAGAGCTGAACATGTGGCCATTTATTAGGAGGAATAATGTTAGCGTGGTCAGCTAAAGTGTTTGGGAAACTAAAACTGAAAATGGAGAGCAGTGATGCTCTGATAAACAGCATGAAGCGCTGTCAAAATATTCTTAGAAAAGTTTGGCGTTTTAGTTTTGTTTAACCTTTTTAAAATCAGTAACAGTAGCTCGCTGTCTGGCTAACGAAGTTGATTATTTTGATTATGTACTTTTTCAGTTGTGCGCGTATGGTCGGTTGCTAGGTAACAGGCACAGCAGTTGATTGTTGACTTTGATCGTGTAGGTTAGGATTTCCTAACTTGATAAAATGAGTAAAATAAGATTCCTAAAATAAGATTTGCTTCTGTAATACAAATTTGTGAAAATCTTATCTTAACCTGTCAGATCTAAAGGCAAAAAACATAGGAAGTTTCTGTAATATGGTCCCAGCTCTGCAACTATTGACCCTTTTTTTTAAATAATTGATTAGTTGGTCCATTATAACTTAGTCAATTAGTTGGGGAATAAAAGCCTGTAGATATTAGTCTGGCAATAGCGTATTGCTCAGCGAATTAAAATATGACGATTATTGTTCTTTTATTTATTTATTTATTTTTATTTGTTAAGGGCACAGCAACAGATCTTCTGCATTGCTCCTGAAAACATTTGAAAAGGTGGAGAAGCAATAAAAGCACAGCACGTCCAAGTCCAAGATAGGCTTTTCATGTATGTCTCCTCTATTGAAAAATCAGAAATAAACCAAAAAAGCTTCTGTGTGGTCAATGACATAATTTAATGAAATTTGATACTACAGATCACACATTAACAGTCCAGTCATCAGCTGTGTCAGATGCAGAGACCAAAAGCGTTGATGTCTGCACTTTCAAATATGCATCCTTATTTCAGTTCTGATTTTTTTTTAAAACCTCAGTGAACTAAAGCTGTTTTCATGTGGATGGGAGGCTAAAACCTGGAGAAAAATAATCTAAAAACATCTTGGTAGATGTGAATGCAATAGTGTACAAGCATCCCTGATACAACTGTATAGTTTAGCCAAGCTGTTAAGCAGACAGTAATGCACTGTAGTTGCAATAACATGCTGAGTTTCTGCCATAGATGCAGTGTATGTCATTAGGCGCACTTACGCCTGATGGTCACACTGTCCGCTAAACTTTTTTTTTTTTTTAAATAATGTTGTGAAGTGTTTTTATATGTTTTTTTTCTTTTTGCTAGATTGCAGCACAGCAGCGCTTGAAGCCACTAGGTGTACAATCCTGTTTAAAAAAAAAATGTAAATAAAAACAGAATGCAGTGATATGCAAATGATTTAAACCCATTTCTAACTGGAAATAGTGCAAAAAATACATATCAAATGTTGGACCTGAGAAATGTTTTTTGTAAATAATATATGCCCATTTTGATTGATGCAAAAATGTTGGGACAGGGGCATGTTTACCATTGTGTTGCATCCCCTTTTCTTTTAACGACACTCTGTAAGCGATTGGGAACTGAGGAGACCAATTGCTGTAGTTTTGAAAGTGAAATGTTTTCCTTTTACAGACAGGCCAGTGTAGCACCCAGACTCTTTTACTATGGAGCCATGCTGTTGTAATACATACAAAATGTGGTTAGGCATTGTCTTGCTAAAATAAGCATGGCCTTCCCTGAAAATGAAATCAAATTTTGGCACCATAATAAAACCTGTATATATCGATCAGCATTAATGATGCCTTCACAGATTTGCCAGTCACCCATACGATATGCACAAATGCACCCCCATACCCTCACGGATGCTGGCTTTTGAACTGTATGCTGATAACAAGCCAGATGGTCCCTCTCCTCTTTAGCCCAGAGGGCAGGGCGTCCATGATTTCCAAAAAGAATTTCAAATTTTGATTCGTCAGAACACAATGCACTTTTATACTTCACCTCAGTCGATCTTAAATGAGCTTGGGCCAAAGAAGGCAGCAGCCTTTAGGGATCCTGTTTAAATATGATTTCTTCTTTGCATGGTAGAGTTTTAACTTGCATTTGTGGATGGAGTAATGAACTATGTTCACAGACGGTGGTTTTCAAAAGTGTTCCTGAGCCCATAAAGTGATTTCAACAACAAAATCGTGTCTCACAGCCAGCTAGTATTGTTTTTTGCCCTTGTCTGTTGCATACAGAGATTTCTCCGGATTCTCTAAATCTTTTAATGATATGTACCGCAGATAATGATATCCCCAAGTTCTTTGCTTTTAAACAAATTTATCTGCCCCATTCCAACTTTTTTTTTAAATGCGTTGCTGACATCAAATTTAAAAGAGGCATATATCTTTCAAAAAACAATAACATTTTCTAGTTTCAGTATTTGATATGTTGTCTTTGTAGTGTTCTTAATTAAATTTAAGCAATAGAACACAAGAGGGAGCGTGTTATTGCGAAATAACATCACAGCCGTGATGTTATTCGTGATAACACACAACCTCTGTATACAACAGTTAAATAAAGTAAGAAAGAAATATATAAATTAGGCCGTGAACGTGGCATTTAATGTTTTAATGTTAGCAGTTCCTTCTGCCAGATTATAGTGCCTTAACAAGCAGCTTGTTGCTATGTCAGAGCAACAAACTCTGCTCTCTTGCTGCACAGCCAGCAGTTCGTTCTCCAGCTCCTTACACTAAATTCACAAACTGTCATTACCACTGAGCAGGCTTTTCAGTTGGCAGCTGTGACAGAAGAACACCTAAACAACCTGGAATTGGCCAGAAATGAACTGAATACCATTTGCCAAACATGTAGTCTTATTTTCAGAGTCTGACCAAATCGAACTGAGCCATAAAACTGCCACAATATCAAGTTTAGCTCAGTTTTATCAATTTTTGCTAGATCAATATTTATGTTGTTTTGTTCCAGCCAGTCTGTAAAGTATTTTACAGCCTATTTTGTTTGGCGAATGGTATTCGGTTAATTTCTGGCTAATTCCAGGTTGTTTAGGTTTTCTTCTGTCACAGCTGCCAACTGAAAAGCTTGTTCAGTGGTACTGACAGTTTGGGAATTTAGTGTAGTCTCATCTTCAGAGTCTGACCAAATTGGCTGTAGGTCAAATGTAATCTTAAAAGTATCCATTTTCTATTGGCGAAAAGTAAGAAGTAAAACGTTCCAATGGCTTGAGCATCTGCTAAAGCTGTCAAAGTTGTTGCTTAGCAACGGCGTCTCAGCAGAGTGATAGTGTTTGTGAAAAAAACATTCAGCTTGTGTGACCAGAACTAACTGTTGTATAAATAGGGTTTAAATGATTTGACATCATTGCATTCTATTTTTATTTACATTTTGCAGTGTTCCAACTTTTTTTGGAAATTGGGTTGTATTTCCCTCATTGAATCAATGTGATGTAAATGCGGCATGCAATTATTATCAAGCCAGATAAACAGTAATTTGATTCATTACCAACCTTTTAATTGCATCGGGCCGATACCGTGCTCATTTACTAATTTTTGTTACCTGCTATGATGTAGGCTGAGTACACTGCCACCCTAATGAATACATGCAGTGAAGGAGACTGCTCACACTGAGGAAAAAGCCTGCCTTTTACCTTCAGTACTCAGTGTTAGCAGCACTGCTCAGTTTCTCAGCCAGTTTGTCCGTAGACAGAGCTGTCTGTAGTTTCATGTATAAATCTTATTCTGCGTTCACACCAGCAGCGACTTTTCTCCTCTGGTCCCTCGTCGCCTGTGGGTGTATCTGAACTCAAACTTTCTGTTGGCTGCCATGGTTTCAATGATGACAAGCACAAATTAGATACATTCCCACTAAAAATAAAAATCCTGGTGAGAAATCGCTTATGTGCTGTTTTTATTTAATCCCAGTGTCTGAGCAGTCAGTATGTGAGGAAAACAGTATGTGGTCAGTTCAATTTGTAGTAGAAACAATTGTCTAGGAACTTAAAAAGGAGTGTACCATTTCACAGCTGCAGAGATAAAGTGCATACCACACTGTTCAGTGCTCAAGAAACCTTTTTTACAGTCACTGCGTCGTCACATCCGGCTGTGAATAGTAGCGTTATTGAACTTCCGCATGCTTTGTTTAACAGAGCAGTGTTAGAGGGTCGCAGGTTTTCAGCCTCCCTCAAAAATCTTCCTTCGGCTTCAGCGCAGAGAGCAGTTGGCATGTTTGGTAATTCCCTCAACATGGACAGAAAGACTAGTTTGCCTTGACCAAAGCGCATTGCACAAAACGTAAAAACATTTGAACTTTGTATGACTTCGCTCGTCTGACGCTGTCGACTCTGTTTACTGCTGTGTGGAGCTGAGGGCAAGCCCTGTAAACAGAGTACACTGCAGCAGAAGTCTGTGCCGCACATCCCACATTTGACAGTGCATCTCTGTGTCAAAGCAGCTGCATTCTGACAGCGGAACGTATTTTGCAGAAAAAATGAGGCAAGTTTTGCAAAGCGGAGAATGAGCAGAGCAAATCTTTATGTTCAACACCACCTCACACATCCCTAAACAGCCCATGTAAACATTAGCAACATTAGCAAGTGCCCTGAACACCACAACCAGCACGGAGACATAGCATTGTCTTTCTACATTACAGTAAACTAATCACCAAGCTGTGGTGTGGAGTCTGTTTCTCGGGATTTTCAAGCAAACATCTGTGATGACAATCTCCAGGATTGTAAATACGTAACTGAATAAATATTTGTCTTTGAGCTGAGCCTTTTTAATTACAAATTTGAGTAAATCTGTCCTACTGTGCAGCCCACGTTTACTCTCCAGTTCTGTTTCGCTTTCTTTTTTTGGTTGGTTACCTCATTAAAAAGTGACGTGTAACAGGGCTAAAAAGAAAAGAATTAATAATAATAATTGTAGGCCTTAATTGTGTGAATTTTTCCAAAATTATTGCTCATAAGAAATTTTTTTGTTACATATTTCTTGTTATTAAGAGCTAAATTGTTGTTTTATATTTCTTTTTTTCTATAAATACTGATTATTGCTATATTAATACTGCACACAAGTTCAGTGTGCTAGTTTGGACTACAATTCCCTGCTGACATGCGCGCAACTGGCAAAACCCTGCATTTTCTGTTAATTTTGTCCGTTTGCGCTTCCCTTACCCCCAGCAGCGCTTTATACTGTGCTGGACGTAAATTGTGTAGAAAAAGCTTTGTGAATAATCTCAGATTTTAGGAAGATATATGTACTTTTGAGATTAATTGTTGCAAGCATCATCTGTAATAACAGTCATAGCGCTTAAGTGCTGTGTTTTTGACAAGTATTAGTGCATATTTAACCGAATTTAATACTTTAGTTCCCGCCGGAGCTACCGGCAATGTTCTATGCAGACAACATCGGTTTTTGGCGCCTTTTCTCACTTTAATAGAGCTATGGGCAGTTGCAGCAAACATAACCTTAAAACGGATTGTGTATGTGTGTATGCAGGTGTGTATATATATATATATATATATATATATATATATATATATATATATATATATATGTATAAGAGATGAAACGATATTAAAATCTCATCACGCTAATCATGACCAAAATTATCACGATTATCGGTATTATCGCGATATTGTTCAAATGTGTTGAAAAGTAAAATAAATTAAAAAATAAATACTGATACACAAACTGAAACTCGTTTCACCAACTTTTATATTAACACAAATAGAATTGGCAGCAATATGCACTTTTTGTTTGCATAAACATTAAAAAATAAGGTCAATACATTTTTAGTATTACTTTTGTATTACTTACAATACTTGTAATACTCTGTAAACAGAATAATAGCAAATGTATTATTATTACTGTTGTTATTATTATTACTGTTATAATTATAATAATAATAATAATTATTATTATTATTATTATTATTATTATTATTAATTACAATAACTAGGGATTTCCCTGCATAGAGAATTAAATCGCGACCAACTCTGAGGTGCGTCTTAATGGAAAATGACTACTTCTAAGACGTGTTGCACTCGGGGGATTTCTTTCCTAACTGCAATTGCAGCATATTGTGCCGTTGTGGCGCTGAACCCCTAATCAATCCAGTGCACCAGGAAAAACAAAATCACAGAGGAATTGCATGATCGCGCTGTGAGCTGCAGACAGTGTAGAACTAACTCAGTGTGAGTTCACCTGTGGAGCTGCTTCTCTAAAAGCATTTTAAAACTAAAACATAACTTAAAATTAACATGCATCTGAGCTGCGGCAGAAACACTGCTAAAGTTTAATCTCTGAAACACAGCGTTTACTCGCGCAAGGTCCCGTCTCAAAGCACACTATCTTCCCTATGTAGTGCACTTCGTGGATCATGAAATAGCAAATCCTTCACCCAAAGAGTGCAAGAAATGTTCGACTAAGTCATCTATAATCAACATTAACAATAGGTTACAAATTCCCTATTTAAAACTCAGCTGCTGGTTAATGATGATCGTGCTTGTTTGAACAGTAGCGCACTATGTAGGGGACACTGAGTGATTTGAGACGGTGTTATTCTCAGACAGTAAACACTGCAAGCGAGAAAGGGGAGCTGTGCAGATTGAACCTCTGCAGCGTCTCGTTCCAGAGCTCATTTTGAAGACACTGCTCCACAGAAATACGTGTTAAAAGCTTTAGTTTCGATTCACAGTTGATTCACCGATTGTTTTTCTTTTTTTGACGCTAAAAGCTTCATTTTATATTATTAACGAACCATAAGCATAAGTTAAACCACACAAACCGTGACATTTCTTCTATTTCGAAGTCTCCACAGACTTTTCCGTTAAAGTTAACCTTGCATTCTTCCAAGTAGCGGGTGGTGGTCGCGAAGATGACTCGTAAGGTTTGATGTGTTGCCCCCTTTCGCCGCTGTTTTCTTTAGGCCTGTTCTGCAGACAGGGTGGTCATCTTCAATTAACTTTCCTTCTGCATCCTTATAAAACCCAAAATATGACCAAACGTCAGACTTGGTCTTCTTAGAAGGCTGAAATATCTCCGAATATCCGAGTTTTCACATACTTTTTTTAACGATACTTTAAAGTTCAAACGGTACTACTAACCGTCATTAATTTTACCGCGGTTTACCGTGAAACCGGTAACCGTTTCATCTCTAATATGTATATATATATATATATATATATATATATATATATATATAATGTATATAACCTGATTTATTTTTCTTTCTTTACTGATTTTATTTTTGATTATTATTATTTTCTTTGTTTAGTCTTAGATGAGTGACAGTGTTAGTTTTCAGCACTTGGCCAATATAGTAGGTCAGTTGGGAATGCAGATAGGAGACTCAATTGCAGCTAGGTTAATGACAGCAGGACTCCTTGATAAAGACAGTGACATTGACAAACCAAAGATCAATACAGTTCCCTGTTCTGTTAGACGAGACACACCTCAAGTGACTGTGCATGTTAAACCTGAACACGAGACCAAAGTGTTCAGAGGGGATGGTACTGACAAATTTACAGTCAAAGAGTGGGTTGACATGACTAAGACATGCCTGAAAAAGCAGAATTGTGAGTTGAATGACCAAGCAGAGGAGATTTTAGGCAGATTCATTGGCAAAGCCAGAGATGTGGTAAAAATAGCTTTGAGGAGTAACGAGTCACTGGGTGTGAAGCAGAATCCAGAAATCATATATGACATTATCATATGCTACTTCAGTGAGACCTCATCATGTCTTCCTCTTGAAGACTTCTATACCACTTTGCCCAAGCACCAGGAAAGCCCTGTTGATTACTGGATCAGGCTTAATAAAGAGGCAGATACAGATGATGAAGGACTACAACGTCAAGGACGGAAAATGGAGAACATTAGTGGAGAGGTGGCTCGCATGTTTGTAAAACACTGCCCTGATCCCGGTCTGTCTTGTATTTTTAAATGTAAGCCAATGAACGAATGGACATCAAGAGATATTCAAGGGCGAATTGAATTGAATTGAATACCAGAGAGAATTGTGGGCTTCAGCAAAGCCCAACATCCACACATGCTCCCACTGCAGTTATTGAAACTGAATCGCACCAAACAATGTGTACCCCAGTTTTAACTACAGCCAAAAACCAGCCAGGTTGCTTCTCATGTCTTTCCTGTGCTTCTGCCTTACCACGCACTACTGCCTGTCCGGTTTCAGCTTGTCCCCAGTCTAGTGACCAACACTCTCAAACCCCTTCTCTTTCACGAAGTATCCAACAATCAGATGACTGTGTTCTTGGTCGCATGATGAACATGTTGGAACAGGTACTGTTGAAAGTGGAGCAACGCGGTTCAGCCCCTTCTGTTCGTCGGCAGAAATTTCGTCATGATTTAAACTCACTGCTGTGCAAAGTCTGTGGAGAGAACAGCCACTCTACGCAGTCGCATTGCAAGTCTGACCGTCTTTGCTTCAGCTGTCCAGCTCCTGGTCACTCCAGACCGCAATCTCCAAACAGGCTTTGATTACATTCTAAACCAGCTCAGGGAAACTAGCTGACCTGTATTTGGTGTAGGCAATACTGGTCAGGACATAAACTCCCGTTCAGATGAAATAGATTTTGCTGAACTAATGTGTGCAGCCAACAATGCCTGTTCAGGTGGAGGCGTGAACATTGTGTATCAAAACACACACATTGTCGGCCGAAGTGACTATTCTAGTTTATTCTACACACTTGTGAGAGTTAGTAAGAAAGTAACTCTGGGTGCCACGTTAGATAGTGGTTCAATGGCATGTACAATGAATGAATTGCCGGAACGTTCTCTGCTTGATGCAGGTGCCCTAATTGATCATGACCGGTTCACTTCTGATGTTACGCTAGTGGGTGTTGGAGGTCGACGTGTGAATCCGAGATCAGCCTTTAATGTTGAAATGGAAGTATATGGCTGCAGAATCATTGTGCCTACTTTAGTAGTAGAAGGACAGCATGATGAATTAATTTTGGGAACCAATGTAATAACACGTTCTATGAGGATCGACATAATGTGACCATTACTGGAAAGCCATCCCTAAGTCTTTCTCAGACAGAAGAAACAGAGCAGTTCTTATCCATGCTGCCTGGCTTACACCGCTGGAGGGGTCATAAGATACCAGAAAAGATAGGAACAGTGAAGTGCAACTCTGCCACCTACCTTGAGCCTGGTCGCGAGCATCTCATTTGGGGAAAGCTGCCAAAGACCACCTCGCTTTCACCAGGCAGTGCAGTCATGACCGAGTCCACTACGTCTTGTTCAGCCCCAAGAGGTATCATAGTTGCCAGGGTCGTGACCCCATTGTGGGCAGACAGAGAGGTTCCACGGAAGATCATGAACGTTTCTGATAAGCCTGTTTTGCTGAGACGTAATGCAAAGCTTGCTGATGTCTTTCCTTGTGTTGCATTAGAAGACTTTGAACTGGCTAGCTGCTCTCTGCTCTCTGAGTACTCCCTGTGACCTTACCGAACCTAATCCAGAGCAAGGTAAAGACTTAGCCAAAGGGAAACTGGAATCTGTTGGCCTCAACAACTTGGACTTAAGTCTCCTTAGTGAAGTCAAAGAATTGTCTGGCACATCAGTTGAAAAAACATTTCGGTTATCGAATAATACAGCTGCGAGTGCAAGTCCAGCGCATACATGTACTGAGCAGCTTAATGTTTCCATCCATCATGCCCAGTCTGTACATGCTCATTCGGTTCACACTTTGTCTCAGACAGTTGCAATGAAAGAAGTGTCAGCTTCTACAGTCTCACAACGAGTAGGAATTGGGAGCAGATACTTTCTAGGAGAGAGATCTTAAAAGAGAGCCCAAGTTTAAAGATTCCTGAAATATTGGGAGAAGCTTGTATTGCGCAGTGGTATCCTGTACAGAGTCTCTCAAGATCAGACTTTGAAAGTCAAACAACATCAATATGTTGTTCCTGAGTCTCTTAAGGACACAGTTTTAAAAGGGGTTGATGAAAGTGCTGGCCATCAGAGCCAGTCAAGGACACTCAGCATTGTCAGACAGAGATTTTTTTGGTCAGAGATGTTAGGGACCATGTCTGCCACTGTCAGTGCTGTATTGTGAGCAAGGTGCTAGAGCCCGACAGTAGAGCGCCATTAGAAAGTATTGTTACTTCTAGGCCACTGGAGCTTGTGTGCATTGACTTTTGGTCAGCTGAGAACTCGCATAATAAGTCAGTCGATGTTTTAGTCATAACTGATCATTTTACCAGGCTGGCTCAGGCCTTCACTTGCAAAGACCAATCTACGAAACAAGTGGCAGAAGTTCTCTGGGACAAGTATTTTTGTGTCTGTGGATTCCCTGAGAGGATCCACAGTGATCAGGGACCAAGTTTCGAGAGTGAACTGATTGCTGAGCTCATCAGAACAGGTGGTATCAGGAAATCCCATACAACCCCATATCATCCTATTGGGAATGGCTCTGTTGAGCATTTCAATAGAACACATTTGGCAGCATGATAAGGGCTCTGTCTCCGGAGACGAAAATGAATTGGTCTAGGCATTTACAAACGCTCACATTCATGTACAATTGTACAGTTCATGAAACAGGTTACGCACATTTTTATGTATGGCAGAATCCCCCATCTTCCAGTAGACATCTTGTTTAGGAACATTCTGAATGATCCTGACGTAACCATCTATGACAAATATGTGGCAGAGCTGTCTGAGGGGCAATTCTGATTGCTCAGGAACAAGCAAACAAAGAGCAGAACAGACAGGCCAAACTATACAACAGGAGAGCAAAAGGAAAAACAATCGAAATTGGTGACCTTGTGCTTGTTGCCAATAAAAAAGAAGAGGAAAAAGGACAGTAGCTGACAGGTGGGAATCAGCAGTCTACACTGTCACTGACAAGAATGATGGAACACGCACATATAAACACTCTTACTGGCCTTGAGAGAACAGTCCATCGGAACCTTCTCATGTTTAGTTGAATTATGGTGCATTTAGGAATGCAGCAGTGATTTTGGGTTTACAGCACGACTGGAAGCCCTTGAACGCTATTGTTTACACTTACGCATTAACAAACATAGGAGCGTGAAAATGGTCTATTTCTATTGGTAATTGCCACAGCGCTTTGCTCCTTATAGACCACTGTAGTCATGCGTAATTCTGTAGTCCTCATTATGCCCATATTAAGAGTTCCGGGTCTAAGCTCCTTTTCTCTATGGCCAGAATGAATAGGGTTTTCGAAAAATTGCCTCTATCGTACCCTGTGTTAAATAAAAATGTTCAGAACCTAATATGTTTTTGTCCTGTATACATTTTTCTCCCGAATACCACTGGATCCTCCAAATTAAGAGGTCGTAAAGAGGTATAATACAAATATTGTTACATGCGAGCTAAAGCTACTGCGCATCAATTTGACGTCACTTGTTAACTACATGAGACTAAGGTGGGCTGTAGTGGTGCTCTGACGAGTTGTGCTACCTTATCAAAATGTTCTACCGTAGCGCATAATTACAGGTATACCCGTAAATAAAACCTCTGGGAGGGATATTTTGATAGGCTGGAACTCCTTATCATAAATACTACCTGTGTTAAAATTATGAGGCTAAATTTAGGTTTTTTTCACAGCTTCTTGTTTGAATGCTACCATTCCACCTTAAATGGTGCAGCAGCTGTGAATAGCTATCACAAACATTAGCAAACAAGACAAAATACTGACCTGTTAGTTCAGTCAAACAGCAAAAATAATGTTACTCAGCTGTTAAGCAGAAATAGAGAAACCTCATATCATGCCTTTCAACCCTTCATGAAGCTGAAGTCAGCTTCTTTTTCGCCAGCTGCTTGTTCGAATTTTCCCGTTCCACCTTCAGTGGCGCAGCAGTTCAGAACATGACTGCTGTACCATTTAAGGTGGAACGGGAAAAGTCGAACAAAAAGCTGGCGAATGTCCCGCAAAAAATGTCCTCAGAAAAATGTTACCAGCGTTAAAATGATAATTAGGATATTCTGATAGCCTAGATTAGTTTTTTTTTTTTAGCAGTAATATTAAGATGAGCACTAAATATATATATTTTTTTGTCTAAAAAAACTGGTTTGTTGCAACCCTTATTGATGTTATTGATAATAACTATTAGTTCTTGCAGCCCTTTTAGAAACTGAACTAAATATTATCTAACAGGAACTCGACATGCTTTTTGGAACAAAACCATTGGCTTTTAGGATAAGTTTTTGACATCTCTTCCTTCTGCCTGTGGATGGGACTCGGACATTGTTTTTGACAGTGGGTTGTGTTCCTAAAAAAAGCCTAACTATGGAAACACAAACAGATTTGCTTTCATAGCTTCAAGAATGAAGAATGAGATGGAATGCACCAACTGAGCCCTGCCTTGTTTTTGGCACACAACAGTCTTTGTCTGTGAGTGATCTGTCTCCCTCTTGGGGAGAAAAGCACCCGTGTATGGGGCTGTACTGAACTTGGCTCTGCCTCTTTCCACCATGAAAATGCTAACATTCCATTCCTTCATTCTTTCTTGTGGGGGGATCTAATGGTAGCACACAAAGAAACAAACTCATTTGCACCTAATGTAAATGTTGGAGAATATTGAGGAGGTTTTCCATGTTGAGGAGTTAAGAATATCATTCATGTTATTTAGCATAGCATTAACCTGCTTTTTGTTCAACTTAGTTATTTTCATTACCATAATGCATTACACCATTTCACATAGTTACACCATATATTTTAGACTGAGAACATACCATTTTAGTTCTGCTTGAAGAGGTATTTCAGATTTTGGTTCTTTGCCAGAACAAGAACTTGTTAGCTTGAGATTGAAATACGGGCTGACCTACGTGTTAATTAATTTTCCAAGACTCCATAACTGTTCCGAAGCTCAGAGACTCCCATAAGGCATAAAAAGTAGAGCAAACATGTTTCTCCACCACTCTGACACTGGGAACATTCCTGTCCTGAGCTGTAATGGCATATTTCAGATTTTAAAAAAGAGAGCAGTTAAAAAGGGGGAAAACAACATGCAACACAATTAAATCCAGGGCAGGCATAACTGGAGACATAAGACAATGTTATTAGTGACTACAAAGACCTTTTCCACAGAAACTCAGGACTCTTCATGACCCATGTATCTTCTTGGCTGCTTTCTTGTGCTGCAGTCTTTGTAACAAGCAGTCTGATTGTATTGGCTGCTATATAGAGTCACAGAGCAAGGAATATTATCTATGTAATTTGGTATGACTCACAAGCACAACGTAGGGTGGAGAATATACAAAGTTATCACAATAATTGAGCCACAATATGATTTTTTTGCTATTTTAAAAATTTGTGGTATGCTAACTATTAAAATGAGATGCAGGGCTATAGAATAACTTTTCCACTAGTAGCACCAGTTGGTCACACCAGCACATGATTTGGTCGCACCTTTTTTTTGCATATTATTCCTTGCATGCTGATGAATAGTTGTCTTCATTTCCAAACCATAGTTTTGCGTTGATGTAAAGATTGACGGTGACTTGATAATTTGCAATAGTTTAGTCTTATGGTTTTCTGCCACAAGTAGTGGCTGACAAAAAAAATCATTTTCTATTGTATAATTTTAAAAGAAAACATAACAATGGCCCTCGATCACCAACCATTCTTAAGAAGAAATTTCTTCTTAATACCCACTAGCACAGAACAGAATCTGTGCACCCTCAAGAGCACAAAGTTGCAAACAGTTCTGCGGTTTAAGAACGCTTCAGAAATCCAACGTAGACTTTTTCTTAGGACCTTTCTGAAGAGCAAATTTAAGAAAAAACTTAGGAAGATATTGGTGAATGAGGCCCAATGTTCTCTAATCAAAGCAAAGCATAACAGCATGTATGTTTTTACATGTACTCTAAGATGTCAAAATAGCATTGCCAAAGTTCTGCTGTCCCTGACAAAATTCTTATTGTTGAACTCAAACACATGCTTTGTATTTCCAAAATTTTATTAAAAGAGAAATGAAAGTAACATTCAATAATAACAAGAAAAAAGTAATACTATAATGTCAAGTTGTTGTACTTACCATTAGGAATTCAGTCCCCTGAGTGCTGCGCTTTTGGTTTGTTACAGTAAATTAAACTATCAGTGTAAGAGTCTGTTTGGCTTTGGGCCCTGTGTTAGTGTTTACTGTAAAGGAAAATTGAAGATGAACTGTTACTTACACACAGAAACAACCAAAATCGCGAGTGTAATCTGTAGCGTCCATGTGCCTGCGTGATGCGAGTGCATGCGAAGGGGAGTCCAATTCTGCCGAGACAGCTTCATCTTTCAAACACAGTAAATGGATTGCTAACTTCATCAGTGTGCTGTGCAGCTACAGTGCAGGTAGAGAGATAGCGACTGAGCCAGTGAAGAAAAAGAAGTAGGGGATAGCGGGGCAAAAAAACATTTCGTTTTTTTGTGAAATAATTTTGAAAATAATTTAGTTTCAATTATCATGTTTTTGTACAAGCAGCACACACATCTCTGCTACAAACGAACCCTTAAACTTTGTTTCTAGCACCTACCATTCATGTACAATTTCACCAAAAAAGGCGAAATGCGCAATGATACAATTTATTCCATGGATGGGGTAATTGTAACAGATAGAGGGTTAGTTGTAACACTTGCTAGAAAAGTGTAATGAATTAGTGTAAAGTTAATTCCATATTATTCTGTTATTCTGTTCTATATTTTCCACCTAAACATCATTATACATTATCTATCTATAAGACAGACAGCACAGTTGATAGATACACAAACACACACCAAATTATATATGAAAACTGACATGAGACTGTTTGCCAAACAATGACGGATTTATTTTTGTCCAGTGTAGGACAGCAAATAAACATAACACATCAGTACAATATGGAACATTATTTCTAAATAACTAAAGCTTTACCAACTCTTAATGACAAATTATGCTTATTAAACCCAAATATTAACATCTGAAAGATACTGCTAAAGTAGAAGAAAACTCCTGTGTTCTGATTTTTTCTTTTCATTTGAAAACTAAGTTGTAACGGCATGTAATCACGTAGTACGTTGGCTGCACTTAAGCCTATCTAGCGCTTGATGTAAGCTTGCCTCATGCTTTAAAACAGTGCTGTGTTGTAGGCTGACGAATCACTCAGAATTTTCGTGGGAGACCATGGCTAGGTAATGTGGCCAGAAGCACACACTGCTTGACCTTGTATAACAACACAAAATGTCTGTGTTAAAAAGTGCTCTGCGTTAGGTTGTTCCCTGCGCTCCCCTACTACGTTCAACCACAGTGACAAATGCAGTACCCTTGGTGGAGGGGCACCTAAACGGCCTAATGATGATCATGCACTCACACAAATGTGACCATGTGAAATTTTATGTCTAGAGCCCTGAGATACAATATTATGTGTATCGCAAAATATTACAATTTGGTACTTTAGTTTTAATTAAAATAGAACTGTGAAAGAGACAATTCCACATTCAGTTTTTTTCCCCTTCATACTCTGTACATATTAAGCAGATGCTCTTATCCAGGGTGATCTTTCTAGAGAAATTTACCCATTCAGAATTGTTCACCATTGTAGTACTAGGAACCAGACATCCATATGTCTACGCTACAAATATGACCATTTTATCTGTTGTCCAAAATGACAAGTGAACTGTGTCTTTAAAAGTTTTTATATGTCACGCTGATAATGAAAAAAATAGTGCTCAATTTAAAAAATTGTTTTTTGGGTACCATTTTTTCCTTACGCCCTGCATGTATCTCTCTGCCCTGCACACATTTTGTGTTTGGGTTGGTGGCGTTGCGTCACACAGTGTCAGCAAAACTCATAGCTTATGAGAGTATTTATCAGAGGAGCTGTGATAGATCACAGTTGCACCTTGCTGGTTAACTGTTCGGAGTGGTGGTGAAATGTGCTGTAGCAGGATGCAAATAGAGAAAATACAGTACAGTGTGTGTGTGTGTGTGTGTGTGTGTGTGTGTGTGTGTGTGTGTGTGTGTGTGTTTTTTTTTGTTTTTTTTGTTTTTTTTTTTTGGTTGCTGTTACAAGTACCAGAAATACTTAAGTTGTGGCTTATTGTTCTGAAGCTACACACAAATGGCTACACCATAAACTGGTGAGCAGAGTAGCAAGTAGTTTGTTGCTGACACCACCAATTTCCTTTCGCCCTGGGTTGTTCTGATTCAGTGCCGGCGAGTTCAGTCTCTCTCTCTCTCCCTTTTTTGGCTCTCTCTTCTTCAAGCAGCTGCAACTCATTTGTGTGTTCTGGTTCGAATTGATTTGGCTCTGTGACAATTTGGAAATGGACCTTATCGAAGTCGTCTGCACATTTTGCCATCTGCAAAAATCGGTAACTAAACTGTAAAAATAACCTGTAAACAAAAGCTGCTGCCAGTGTTAGCCATGTTGAACGGCTGTAGCTACAGCCTAGTAATAACAAAAGCACATTAGGTTGCGCACATTGATCTCAGTTAAGAAAGCCGTTTTGAGAGGAAACACGGAAGTAATGCTGGAGTAGTAGTTTTTATACTAAAATACGTTTTAGGCCAAAACTTTATAATAAAACTATCACAAAACAATGTCTCAGGTATCAAGCAACTTAACTTTTAACCATTTTGTGTAATAATGGGATGTAGCTTTTAGAGCCATTAAGTGCTTCAGACATCTTGTTCCTAGTACTAGTGTACCTAGTGTACAATTCTGAATCTAGAGGGTAGGATTTTAGACAATTTCTCTAGAGGGGCGCGTTTCACACTGGAACACTCTGAATGATTTTGTTTGCATCTAAACCATCAAATTATTAAGTAATTTTGCAAAATCGGTGAAGTTTCCCTTTCCCTGGGCTACTTCTTGTTTACAGCACAATCATTTTATTTCTAAATTACTCTTAAAAGGGGTAGCCTACATAACTAATTTGTTAAAGAAATGTCTCACTCCTTTGTCACAAGCGGAGCACCCATTGCTTAGTTTTCCAAGACTCCTGCCCATGTTTAAACACAGAGCAGCAGTTACAGCAAAATATGCTTTTATGTGAAAAACAAAGCCGTTTGGAAGCAGAATTTTGCCTTAACTGCCTGCCTGTGCTAATGCTGTGCTGTAATCCTGTTTGACTGGAGATGATTTTGGAGGCCAAAAGAAATGGTTGAAGATGTTTTATTTACTCAATCACCAGAGACTTCTTTGGTGTAGAATAATATAAATCGCTGCTTATGGGCAAAGACAGAGTGAGACAGAGGAGACTGAGAAGGAGAGAGAAACAGGATTGCCAAACGGTGTAGCTGAACAATGGGCCTTACCCTACACACCTTTCTAATTCACTTTCTCATGTCATCTCTTTACAGATGGCCTTAAAGAAACACAGACTTGATAATAAATTTTATACGCACTTATCCGACTTGACCACTTTAGTTTTTGTTGATCGCACATGCAGCTTCTCTTATACAGTGCAGTACAGTTGGCTTATATGGCCAAAAACCACTTATGATGGGCCTTATTTTCAAGGCCTCTACTCAGAAATTATTAAAAGTATTAATGGCTTATGCATTTTCTTTCACACAATACCCTAGACCACTGTTTCTTAACCCTGGTCCTGGAGGCCCATTGCCCTGCACGTTTTTGTGTTTTCCTTGGTCCCAACTTGCCTGGTCCAACTAATCAGCTCATTTACAGCCCATTATTGGGTTAAAGTAGACGTGTTAAAGCAGGAAAAGTGCTAAAATGTACAGGACAGTGGGCCTCCAGGACCAGGTTTGACACCTTTTTCCAGTAAATCTTTCTGGTAGTACTCAAACCGCTGCAGTTGGGGTAAATACACTGTGTCCAAAAGTATCCACACACTCCTTCTTAATACTGAATTTATCTACTTTTACGGTGCACTTACAGCTTGTGTAATCTCCAGACAAGCATTGCCAATAGAATAGCCCTGGAGCAGCCACTTAAGTCACCATGCCCAATACCAAGCATCAGCTAGGGAGTTATAAATCCCACAACACTGGGCTGTGAAGCAATGGAATTGCGTTCCCTGAAGTGTTGGAATGCTCTCCGGTATGTGCGAGAAGAGTTGGAGTGACGTTTGTGGTTCAGAACTAATCATCCAACATTTGTACCCGACCTAATTAATGCTCTTGTGGCTAAATGCAGTCAAATCCTCACAGCATTGTTCCAACAATCAAGTGTTTCAGAAGAGTTATTGCAGCAAAAAAGTGGGCAGACTTCTCGACCCTACCCTTGATTTCAGAAGATGATGAGCACCTGGACATATGGCGCATAATGCAACTTCATTTAGTTAGGAAAATAACTTTTGTGTTGTATCACAACATTGAAAATCCCTGACTTATTGGAAAGATGTACAGTATTACTTCAGTGTTGCTTTTGAACTGCCAGGCAGCATTAGGGTTTTGCTAGTCAGAGGGTTTCTGGCTCATTTCTGTATCTTTGCGGGTGGTCCAAGGCAGCACAGTGACAGGCTCACACTTGCACTCATGTGTAAAACATAATCAGGCCAACTCACAGAAAAGATGTAACGGCCACTTAAATGGCCATGACGGCTCTGGCTGTTGTGCGCTTTTGTGACTTATTGTGCTTGACAAGGTTACACAGAGCTTTGAGAATTCTGCTCTTCGATAAGGAGTTTGTCATTCTGAGTCTCAGAAATAGACCTTTACACCTACCGTATGTACATGAGCTAACAGCTTGATTTTAGTTTTACTTTTACAAAGCTAATGTATTTAATTTCCTTGTTCTTATGCAGCATGGAATATATAATTGCTGGCACTCACTCTAAGGCAAGTTTAGATGACATTTCATTAGTACAGAGAATATATGTGTTTGGTTTCTGATGTAATTGTATGAAACATGAATAAAGAGATGGATGAAAAAACATGGTAGTTTTTTATAGTAGCGTAATTAAGGCTTTATTTAAATTCAGATGCTGATTAGAAAATACTGATTAAATCATGTTTTTACTGTTTCTCGTGTGTTTGTACAACCCCATTTCCAAAAAACTTAGGGCACTGTGCAGAATGTAAATAAAAATGGAATGCAATGATATATGCAATTAACATGTCAAATGTTGGAAATGAGAAATTATATTGTTTTTTTAAAAGTATATGCCCATTTTGAATTTGATACCAACAACACGTTCCAAAAAAGTTGGGATGGGGGCATGTTTACCACTGTTCTGAATCACCTCTTCTTTTAACAACACTCTGCAAGCGTTTGGGAACTGAGGACACCAGTTGCTTTCGTTTTGAAAAGGACATGTTTTCCCATTCTTGTTTGATGTAGGATTTCAGCTGCTCAACAGTTCAGGGTCTCCTTTGTCGTATTTTTCATTTCATAATGCACTAAATGTTATCAGTGGGTGATGGGTCTGGACTGCAGGCAGGCCAGTTTAGCACCTGGACTCTTTTAATACGGAGCAATGCTGTTGTAATACATGCAGAATGTGGTTTAGCATTGTCTCGCTGAAATAAACCTTCCCTGTAAAAGTCTGGATTGCACCATATGTTGCCAAAATGTATATATCGTACAGCATTAGTGGTGCCTTCACATGTGTGCCAGTCACCCAAGCCATGTGCACTAATGAGCAATAACTTGTGACAGTGGTTTTTGGAAGCGTTCCTGAGCCCACTTGTAATGAAATGCTGATACAAAATCTCAGAAACCTCTGTGCCTCCACCTTTTTTTATTTAAATGTCTCAGTCCCCCTTAGGAAAAATGGTGCATTGATGGGAAGCATTTGTTCATATAACATAAACCTGATATTTGAGAGAGTATTAAGAGCATATGCAACGAAATACTCTACACTTAACATTTGAACAACATAGTGTGTGGAGCTTTCAGGCAGTATAAACTTTTGGAAATGAAGATGAGACAGGCTACAGATATGTTGCGTGGTTGTACTCAAACATGTACTGCTTATTTTAATCACAGGAGTGTATTTTTCCCACTCACGGTTGTATTAAAGAAAAAAAAACTTTTTATCGACATGGAAGCCAATTAAAATGCTCATTATGAAAAAATATAAATATTGCATCCAGTGTTTATGAGCTGAGCCCCAGCTCTACCAGCCTGGGAGCTGGGAAACTTTAACAGTTTTCCACTTATCTCTACGTCTTCTCTTGGTGTTCTGTCCTTGACACTTGGCCTGCATAAGGGAGGTTTTCCCCATCTGCATAGGCATTTGGCCAGTCCTAAAGGAAGCACTGAAGCTGTGACAGGTGAATTTCTCAGTAGGTGACTGCATGCTTGGATCAGGTTATCTCAAGTCAAGTCAAAGTTTATTTATATGGCACTTTTTACAACAGGCATGGTCACAAAGCAGCTTTACAGAAAAAAAATCTGGATCAAGTCAGTGGCAAGGAAAACTCCCTAAGAGCAAGAGGAAGAAGCCTTGAGAGGAACCAAGATTTAAAATGGCAACCCATACTCCTCTGGTCAACACTGGATAACAAACAATAACAGCAGTCTATGATTTAAAAATGCAGCAGTATCATCAGGAGGGTCAGTGGCGTGCAGATGAGTTTTGTACTAGGGGTGGAATAAAATATAAATTTTATATTCTTTTGCGATATGTTATCGATACACTGGCACCAAATATCAATGTATTATTGAAACATGCATGCACTGTAAACTCTCTAAACGGACTTCCCCTCCAATTTCATTTACCAGATTCACTCCTTCATGACTCCACATAGTGGCGCTAAGGTGCTAATCAAATGAATACAGTAAACCTGCAGTGAAGAAAAAGAAACCCAAGGGGGAAATGGCACAAGGGGAAAACATATGAGGCAGGCATTGTCCTCTTTAAAGTTGAAGGCCTGGACCCACTTTGGCTTTTACAACATTGAATGGACAAATGAAATAGACAAAGACTGTGCACCTTGCTAGAACTGTCTTGTTAAAGTACACAGGCAACACAACAAACATGCATAGCCATCTTCTTTGTCTTCATCCTGATCTGGTTATTGAGAAAACAGCTTGAAGTCAACCTCTGTTAAAAAAGATTTTAGAAAAGATTTTAGCGAGGCACAGTTGTGTTCTTTAGAACCTTTAGACGTTTTAACCCCAGAACTGCTCTGCTTTCTGGCAGTTTATGGCTATTTTACATTGGAGTGATGATACACACAGTCAGTGTATGTTAATGAGGCATGAAGCTAAGCTATCTGCTTTGTTTTACATTATTTCATATTGGTTGTCAAATTCTGTAAAACTGATGCTAATAAATACATAATTCGTATTTGCCTATTTAGGAGTATTTTATTTTATATTTTATTTTTTATATTTTATTTTTTATTTTATATTTATATTTTTTATTTTATAATGAATCATAGAGGATGGTCTTGCAATATATCAAGTATCACAAAATCGCATTATCGTGATGATATCATTGTGGGCAGTGTATCGTGATTTTGTATCATGAGATGCCCTGTGCTTCCTACCCCTAGTTTGTACAGCAGAAAAAGTTATCTAAATAAATGGTTCGGTGAATCAGTGTGTGGAGTCAAAGAATTGTCACAGCATATTAGCTCTTTCTGTAGATCTTTGTGAAGACCTTGAAATTCCATCCTGCTGATGGGTAAAGTAAGGAGAGCATTGTAACCTTTACATTTTACTATATTGCACTGAACCGTCTGCTTTTATAATGTGGCATATTTCTCTGTGACAGCATAATCTTGCAAGCGCATGGTCTGTTTATTAGCAAGAGTCAGTGTAACCAGGGTAAATCCTGGTTGTTCAAGTCTGGACATCATAATATTCCATGCAAAAGACAACCAGATATCACAAGGCCAAAACCAAAAATCATTATCCACAAGAGAGAGAAATAACCACCAGGGTAATCCAGACCAGAAAGGTTGTATATATGTAAGATGCATAGAAACCTCACAGCCAACATATAGTTTAACTGATTCTGATTGACCAGATAATCCAGAACTGGTAGTGGCTAATGATGCTTTTTACATGCTTGTTTTTTTCTCTCTCTCTCTCTCTCTCTCTCTCTCAGTGTGGAAAGTTTGTTGTGCTGGTAGATGTTCACATTCTGCCTCAAGGAAGTCAAAATGGCAGCACATGGTTCTTGCAGGAGCACAAAGAGGTATGAGAATGAGGTGGCCTTCATGATGAGGTGGATAGGGAAATTACTTTATAGGAGTTCATGCTTGACTTCTAATTTTAATTTGTCTTATCAATGCTTTATGTAGAGTAGGCTCAGGAGCCAAATATGTTTTGTTCCATGTTCATGACAAAAAATCTTTTGAAAGATCAATTTTGTTGGTAGAAGAGCAGTAACAAGGCTTTTTCCATAAATTGAAAGCATCTGTTGCCGCCAACACAACTGTTCACTGACAGAAGACGACCCATATTATGAAGACATATTTCTGTTAACTTGAGTGGCTTTAGAACTGTCTGCATGCATGCACTATACATAGCCTAATAGATTTGGTCATTTTCAATATTCTTGTAGGGTTTTTCTAACCGAAACACTTCAAAAAGTTGTCCAGAATATTAACTGCTACTTGTCAGTCATACTGACAAATGAACTCCCTGTGTATGCTGCGTGACCAGCTTTTTGTCCTTTCTGCAGGAGGTTGGTGCTTTGACAAAGGATGCTGTAGAACAGAGAGTGAGGCTGTTCCGGGAGAGCAGACAAGGCCAGTCCAAACAGACGAAAGAACTCTCGCCTGACAACCCTATGTGTATTAAAGGTACAGGAAGCCACAGTTTTTGCCTGTTTGTGTAGAAAGTGAGAGCTGTGGTTGTTATTTCTAACACTGTATGACATACTTTTATCTAAAAATACACAGAGGTGTGTTACAAAGTTGGAAACAGTTGCACAGGGTTTGTACGATCATGAAATACTGTCGAATATCAAAATTTGGTTTTCCAGTCCTGGAAAAGACATGGAATTTCCTGGACTTTGCCCCGATGCAGTTTATTATCAGCACATTTAGAGCACTGAAGAGTCTAGATCGCAAAAAGCATCGAAATTCAAGAGTAATGTATCTGCACATGGACTACCTTTACTATGTTGTTAATGTGAATTGGTGTAATATTCAGGACGAGTGTATCGTGGAAGATGTTTTGGACATTCCAACACTGGAGAAGGCAAACGTAAGAAGAAAAACGTACTGTTGGTGCTTCTCACACCAAGACCTAAGTTGGGTTTTGATGCAAAAATGGCACAATCACAGCGCTTTTGACCCTGTGCACTGTCGTGGCACATAGTCTTTGTATTGAGCAAACTGACAGATCTGTTCTCTGAGGTCAGATTGTTAAACCGGGTGCAGGTATTTGTACGTGGGTCAGAATTCAATTTCACTTGCAGTCATTCCATTTAAGCTGTGTTTTGACTTACTTGCTAATTTAAATATTAAATTGATATATAGATAATGTAGGTCTTTTTTCTTCTCTTAACAGCTGTCTATATATAAAATTAGTGCTGGGCAGTTCCTAGTAAAATTTAATATCATGGTATTTTAAAACATCTCACCTCAGAGGAGAGAAATTTTCTAAATTAGATCGGGTACTTCTCCTAGATGTGGTTAAGTTCAGATTGAAATCAGGGTGAGACTTTAGCCATTTTCTCCTGTTTCTGAAATTTGGCTCCTGAGAAATAACCCTCAGATTTTCTCACTTTGATCAAAATGTCAAATGTATGGCTTAACTCTTGTGTCTGAATCATCTCACCCCAGTCTCAGCTGAATAATATTGCCATAAGAATAGTGTCTTGTACAGCTCTATTCTAAATAAGAGAAGTCTTTCAGCAGATTATCGGTGCAGAAGGAGAACTCACGCTTTTCTCATTCATCACCAGAACGTCTTATGATGAAATGCTGATGTTAATCTCCTCTTTTTGGTATGGAAATTTTATTTAATGTCATGGAAAATCATGGAATTGCACTATTTAAAAAGTGTACAAACCCTGTAGCAGACACCTTGACGCCTGATTCTTGTCTGTACTTCTGGCTATTTTTATAGATAACAGTATGTCTTACAGAGTCAGAAACCACATTACCAAATTAGTTTAATGTTACTTAACCACTTTGAGGGTTTGAGGCAAGGGTGTGATGATTTAGGCTTGCAGTTTGCATGATTGCATGATGAGGCTTATTAACCTTTAACATTTTACATTAACCTCAACGCTCCAGAGCAAGCAAACCTTCAAATGTCTGCTCAAGAACATTTAGGGTAAGAGGAAAATACAGATTAATTATTATAACTTTTAATTTTAAAAAGTTTTATTTCAAAAATATTCATGCGTGTCAAATTAAAATGACATATTAGTATTAGTTTCCTCATTACCAGTACCAATACTCCGTTTCAATGCCAGTGTCAGTGCTGTTACTGATATGGCATCGTTTTGGTGCCACCCTAATTTTAAGCTTGATAAACTCTGACTGAATGGCTTGAAGGGCACAAATACATTCTTCTCATTTAAAGATGCTAAGATAAGAAAGCCCATTAGGGGAAATGTCACACTTGAGAAAGGTGTCCATTTACTGTGAAGCTAAACTCTGAGAAGGCTAACCTGTGCATGAGTTTATGTACAGCACAAAAAACATTAGGAGAAATAAACTGGGACAGCAGACAGTTCTGTTTTTAGTTCTGCACAGAAAAGAAAATCTTTAAGAAGCCCCCCTATTTGGGATAAGAAGTCCCTTTTGAGTCTTGTATCAATTTCATCAAGTTTTACAGAGTGTATACTTTTGTAAGTCAAATAGGTTTTTGTCTTTGCATTGTTTCCTCAAATTGAATTACTATATTAATCTGCTGTTGTTGTTGTTGTTGTTGTTTATTATTGTTGTTGTTTATTATTATTATTACGATGATAATAATAACAGTTTAAACAACATAATGGCATTTAACCTTGTCTGTATATTTTTTCATATATTCAACAGTGGTAGGCGTAAATTATTGTTGTGCATGACGGGACCAATGATATGTGGATGTAACTCTGCCAAGCTGTAAAACTCACATACAAACTCATCTCCAACAAGATGGGTAAAAATCTTTGCTGATTTTAGTTAACAGTGTCTGTAGCTATCGTGTAATGCTATCATAATGATATATAACTTTTCTTTTAAAAGTTAGTACAAATACATAGATCACTATTTTTCAGTTGCAAAAAATGAGATCAGCTGACCCCAAAAAGTTTCTTAAGGAATAAATCCCATGAATGTAGTGATCTAGATGAAATATTTGAATTAATCAGACCACAGGCATTCAGATAATATATCAAGATAAGATTGAGACCTGGGGACATATTACCCTGGGGGCTTCTTCCCCCAGGTTTCTCTCCTATTGTTGTGCTATCACATTCAGAGCAGGTAAGAGAGAAGAGTTAGTAATGAATCCTGAGGTATCTGTCATAGAATAGAAAGGGATGTGGTTTAGAAAGCCCATTGCACATGAGGAGCTATCAGCAGTGTGGGTGTCTCTGTTGGATGATGCTTGAGCTTGTTGGAAAAAGCAACATAGTACAGTGGTATTTTATTGTGAGTAATTCACGTAGTAGAAATTGTGCTTGAGTACAATATCGTAGTGCTTTTTCTCTGCCTCTGGTTTCTGCTTTTCAGTTGGTCACCTACCATTATCAGATCTCTTTCAGACATCCTCTCATCTTAAACATGGTCAGTCAATATTATGAACACTAGTCAGACAAGCCCCTCTCCCAGTCAGACTCACCCCATGCACAGATATGTCTGAATAAGTCAAGTGTGTGTAGGGTGTGATTGCACAATATCGTGAGGAATGTCTGTGATACCTGCTTGCTGAATGCCACCAGGGGTGGAGTAAGAAAAACAGAACTAGTCAAGACTCAGCAGCTCCCCTCCACACCCTGGGTGTGTCATAGCTTTTCCAGCTGCTGTGATAGCAACGTAGTGGACTATTTGACTTGGCCTGTGCTCCTGCTCAAAGGCAGCATGTATACTGTGATTTCAACTCTGTGTAAATAAGTGCAATTTTTCTGTTATTTTAATGTTGAAACTCCTGGGCATAAGTATGACTTGTATGCAGAAGAGCTGAACTGGAGCCCTCATTACTCATTAGTATGATTGTTGTTGTTTTCTCAGGGCACTGTGAAATAATTGGCCCAATGAAGTTAATTTATTTTTAGTTCATTTATACACGTAGGGTTAAAAGCAATATCATGAATAATAGATGAGTATTTTTACGTACTTTTATACTGCCTTTTGGGTAGGGGTGCACAATAAATCATATTTTTATCATCATCATGTGATGAGTTTCTGTACTACACAGTTTAAGAGCTGTAAAGACAAATTAAATTACCTCATGCATGTAGCAATAGAGAAACGTCATATCATTGCCAGGCGTTATACTGAGTGCATCTCTATGCTGGGATTGAACCCTGCTGCCCCCACATGGGGGACGAGTAACTTAACCATCTGGCTAAATCGCCAACTACAAAATGCACGAGCACACCTCAAAAACTCCATCCTGAACTACAAGCCTGTAAAAACACATTAAACATTGTTCTCACACCCAGTATTGTGTATTAAGTGTGTAAGACAGTAATGGCTACTGTCACAACTCAGCAAAAATAAATATATAAATAAACAAAAAATATTTTTTCATCATGTGACAAAGTTTATGTTGCTGACGGGAGTGTTTGCTATTTTCTCTACTCTTTCTTGTTAGTCTCTTGCTGTTTTTTTTTTACATTTTTACATTTTCAAGTAGTTGTTCCATATTACTCACAAAAATACAACTGCTGGCCTTTGGAGGTCTCTTTTTTCTCTTAGTGGATTCGGAAGACACCTGGAAAGGACTCAAATCAGCTGACAAAGCAATGTAAGTGTTAGTATGGCAGACTATGAGTGGTTGCTGTGCTCTGAGTGCAGCATGTTTAGCTATGTCTCTTTTGTCAGTAACTAGTGACAGCAGTGTTACAAGCGTCGTTTGTGAGAAAGTAAGTTAGTGTCTTTTTTGATGGAGAAGATTATACAGTTAGAGGTGTGCATACGGAAATTAGGAAAGAGCAGGGCTAGTCATTAGGGCTCAGACTCGCTGTTAAAAGCTCTGGGTGCCTCAGAGAAAGTTAGCACGCCCTCAACTCGTGCAGCAGCACTCTCACAGAGGGGCGAATGGGTAGCGTCTTGGCAGCATAGTTGCAAAGCTGAAGCTCATGCTAAAGCTTCCCCACCTGAGCAGCACTCCTGGTCCCACCTGGTCCAACAGGTTTGCCCTACTCAGACACTTCTAAGATGCCTATTGAAAGAGCTCTGGTTACAAGTGATTCTATTTAACAGCATGTGAAAATAACTTCCCTTTTAGAGCTGCCAGTAGCAGCTAGTTGTATGACGGGAGCCAGTGCACGGGACATTAGAGGTAACCTGAAGCTGCTAGCTAGTCATTCATGTTGTCTGCGGCAGTCAGAAATAACTAAAGAAAACATTAGAGGTGTGCAAATTAGCCCAGACGATGTCTGATGCCATAATATGCTCTGGCCCCACCCCAGTTAAACATTGCACTGAAATCTACAGCAGTTTATGGTCGCTGAATTGCTGGTTGTCCAAGTGGTGCAAGTGGTCTACTTTTGAGGGCAAGCCTGGTCTTTTGAGCTGGGATGGTATCCACTGGGTGCTGCTATCATTCCCTGTCGCTCCTAGTCTCTTAGATAGCCATCAGTGTAGGAAAGTCAGTCACTTTGTTCTGCTAACCTAATCAATATGTGAACAATTAAACCACTTTGCAATGACATTTGCAATTGTATACATTGACGAAACGTGATGATAAACATTAACTTAAGATTGAGGACTGTGTAAAAGACATAAAAGACTGCATGTTGAGTAACTTCCTCCTAATCAACTCAGACAAAACAGAGGTTAATAACAATAATAATAATAATTAATAGTCTTAGTTGTATCAGGTACATCTTGAAGAAAAAAAAAAGTGATTTCACAATCAATCCTGATCTGTCGACGTACATATATCCAATATCACTAGAATAGTCTAATATTGCCAAATTAAGAAATGCACTAAATGTGGAAAATGCACAGGGTGCAGAAAAGCTAGTTCATGCATTTATTACCTCAAGGCTGTAATACCTTGCTTTCTGGATGTTCCGGTAAAAGCCTTAACAAGCTTCAGTTAGTTCAGAATGCTCCAGCCAGAGTCCTTATAAGAACTAGAAAGTTTGAACATAGCAGACCAGTTTTATCAAGCCTACACCAGTGGCCAGGTAAATTCCACATTGAGTATAACATTTTTTTACTGACATATGAAGCTCTAAATGGCCCTCAGTACCTGAGTGAACTTCTCTTATTAAGAACCATCATGCCTACTTGAATCACAAGGTGCTGGCTTACTATTAGTACATAGAAATAATAATGTTTCATTGGGTTATGCATACCCTTGACCCTCCTGATGATACTGCTGCATGACTCGAACTATTTAATTATAGCCATTGCTTCACCTGCTTTTCCTCCCTTTCTGTATTTTAATATTTATACTAATGGTACAACCTTATTCTCTGTTCATACTGCTCTTGTGTTATTGTTTAGCTTTCTGGTGTCATCTAGAGGAGGATGGGTTCCCCTTTTGAGTCTTGGTTCCTCTCAAGGTTTCTTCCTTGAGTTTTTTCTTGCCTCTCTTGCCATTGGCTTGCTCATGGGGGCTCAAACCCAGATTTTTACTGTAACGCTGCTTTGTGACAATGCCTGTTGTAAAAAGTGCTACATAAATAAACTTTGACTTGACTTGACTGGTCTTGTGTACCTATATAAGTAAGTATATATTTGTTTGTTTTTGTAGGCTTTGTAGAAAACGCTGTTGAGGTAATACCGACTGTTTCTCTGCCTTTTGGTGCACCTAAAATGTGCTTGCAGTTCTGATGTTAGTAGCTGTTAGCATTTCTTTTTTTTTTATTTTGCTCAATAGTTGTTGCCAATGTTGCTCAATGTTGCCTTTATAATTTTGTATATGGCTGCTTGCTTAAAGGAGAGGTTAGTTAGATTTCTGTTCTCACATCCAACAAAAAGTCTGTACTTGCATCATATCAAGTCAGATGCACGTTATTTTTAATAATAATTTATTGCTTCTTATGTCATTGGGTTATGCGACAACTTTATCAGACTTCACATTTTATGTCGTGCAGCCTTACTGTTAGGTGTTACATAAGTATTATGCATTAATTATGGAATAAGAAATTTCTAGAAATATAGAAATTATAGAATAATGCCCTTGTCGAGCCAGAGGAGGGACTGTAATTTGAGTAAATACAAGTGAGATTTGTGATTTTAATGTACTACGAATCTGCCCTGTCTATTTTTACAAGTCTACTAAGTAAAAGTTACAGAACACATTACCTTCTATAATTTGTGAAACTCAGAGCTCCTTCAGTAATAGAAGTCTGTTTAAATTGACCTCATAGTAATGAAATAACAAATCCTTTTAATAGACAACAGCACTTCTGTTTTCGGTGACCAAGAAAAATGGCTAAATGCGAAAATTTAGTTTTTGGCACGTTTTTTTTTTATCCTCAAAACGGGGCTACTGTTATCTAAAACATTTTGGGGGAATGGCTAATTAGAACAAGAATGAAATTTAAATATCTGAAACTCTCGCAAGGCAGTGCAATTTCTGTCTTGTTGGCTGACATTTCTGAAGTTGAATGAGCCCACTTTCTATCTGGTATTAACTGTAGGATTGTTTTTTGTTTGTTTTTTGTTTGTTTAGATCCGTTAAATTCAAATCTTAAGAAAACATGGATGTCCAAATTGTTTCAATCTGGGCTATCTGAGGCAGTTTGGGCAGATTGCACAGATTCTTTGTCCCTTATGAATCAGCCAGTAAAATCACACACGAATTACGTTGCTGGACCTTCTAGTAAAACTAATCCAGGTTACCAGGGCTAAGCAGGGATGTGGGAGGGGTGTTTAAAGTTAAGGGTGCTAAACCTTAAGCAGCAGTGATGTGAACAATGACATCATGCAAAATATTTTTTTATGTAATGTGACTAAACAGAATGGATTATAAAGTGCTATAATGAGGCAACAATATCTACAAATAACTGATATGCATAAATCTTCACTGCTGTCTTGCTGTGGATAGACTTTTGTTGTTACTGCTATTGCTCATGTGTGACTCCATAACGAATGCCCCCCAGTGTGTCATGCCCACAGTCTTGGAGAGACTGAGTGGGAGATATGATGGTTCTTATCACGTTAAGTGATTTTTTATTTATTTTTTTAAGTTGAAAAACAATCTTCTTTGGATTTCAGAACTATCTATAACTCTGCAAGGAGGGGTCTGAAGTACATCGTAGTGGTGTAAAGCACACTGCCACTGGACTCTGCAGCAGTGGAAATGTCTTCTGTGGAGTGACGAATTGCGCTTCTCTGTCTGTCAGTTTGGTGGACCAGTCTGAGTTTGGTGAATGACAGGAGAATGTTACCTGCCTGACTTCACTGTGCCAATTGTAAAGTTTGGTGGAGGAGGGATAATGCTATGTGGTTGTTTTTCAGGGGTTGGCCTAGGCCCCTTAGTTCCAGTGAAGGAAAATCTTAATGCTTCAGCATACTAAGACATTTTGGACATTTTGTATGCTTCCAACCATGTGGGAACAGTTTGGGGAGGGCCCTTTTCTGTTCCAGCATGAAGGTCAAGGTCCATAAAGTCATGTTTGGGTACGTTTGGTGAGGAAGAACTTGACTGGCCCAGAGCCCTGACCTCAACCCCATCAAACACCTATGGGATGAACTAGAACGGAGATTGCGAGCCACACCCTCATGTCCAACATCAGTGTGTCTGACCTCACAAATGGTCTTCCCACAGACGCACTCGAAAACTCAAAGAAATGAACAGAATAAAACGAAACGCGATTAGGGATTCCATGGTTTATGTAGGTGTTATGTTGCAGGCGTTGACTTTTGTAATGAGATCACAGTTCAGGTTACCTTCTGATGTACCTTTCTGATGTCCTTCCATTTAGATAATGTTTTCCCAACAACATTGCACAGTGCACCAATGCATCACTGTCTCTGCGCCAGACAAATTTCACTGCAGGTCCTTTGCAGTGATGTGGGGTTTTGCTTTGGATACCTGATCACTCTATGAGCAGATTCTTTCCTAGTCTTCCAGGTTTTATCTCGACTTCAACAGTTATCCTTAACCTTTTTAAATGGAATTTCAGACAGTCAAAATTTACAAAGTATTTAGATTTTTTTAATAGTCTTCTCTTGCTTTGTAGGAGTCAATTATCTATAGTTTCAGATCCTTAGTATGCTGCTTAGATGAGCCCTTGACTGTTGAGTGTAAGTGCAACATTCTAAGAGGTTTGAAGGGTTACATAATTTCTCTACTCTACACCTGTTTACTCTCAACTTGGATAAAAACCTAATGAGTCAAATAAGCTCTGAGACCTTACAAAATGAAAACAGGAAAAGTGAATACTGGTGGCTCAACTGCCACCTTTTATTTTAGTTCTTTTCTAGTTAAATTCAGCAAATAAATGATAATCATCTATTAAAATTTGTAGAATAGTAAAATATGTGTTTGTTGGAAGCGTCTCCTGTATGTGGGGGTGAGTTATTTCAGTGAGTTAAAAAAAATTGGCAGCATGTGTCAGTGCCTGTTCAATCTGAAAATAGGATGCTGAATTATTCATGGATGTGCTGGAAATTCAGTCAACAAAAATTTTGCGGAAAGATAAAAAAAAAATGTTGACCAAAAAAGTTACACTGCATGCATTTCATTTAAAACTAAGAAGATCCTTAAAACATACTGTATTTTAGTGCTAAGTGCTAGCATTCTGGACTGTTTCAGTAGTGACAATTTGAGCTAATTTTGAGCAGAATGCTAAAACACTCACCAGTGTATGACTAGCAAAGATAGCTTTTAACAGTTGTACACACACAAAATCTTAATATTTTTCAATAAAACGCAAAACAGTTTATGTATTTGCAGAAAACATGTATTGTGAGAAAATGTTTTGGTAGTTAAACCCATCGTGAATCTAAGCCACCTCGCAATAGAAAGTACCCTATAAATGATGATTTTGTATATGTTTAGCTCATTACTATCTCAGTTAAAGCCTTGGGTTTAAATAGATCAAAACATAATCATTGAAAATATCTGAGGTCTAAATGCTTACTTGTTAGGGTCCAAGCACGCAAGTGCATAGGACCCTATTGTTTTTGTTAGTTTTTCTTCTTCTTATTAGGGTTCAAGCATGCAATGCATTGAACCATATTGGAATTGTCAAGATTTTTAGGGCTCAAGCATACAATGCATTGAACCCTATTGCAATTGTCAAGATTTTTCTTCATATTCTTTTTCTTCCCTGAAACGGAACGCACAGCCCAAACTGTAAGTCCTAGAGACTTGAAACTTGGTCAATAGGTAGTAGTCCCTCCTGCTACTCAGGCGCAAGGAATCAGCCCAGTCGGCCACAAGGGGGCGCTATAGCGCCGAAAAATCATTTTTGCCTAATAACTCCTAAACCAGATTTTTGTCAGACAAGACACATTTTTTTCCTGGTTCTATGGGTCCAACCAAACAACTTTGCCATTTGAACCATTTAGCTCCGCCCACTTAGATTTTGAGCTAATTTGCATAATATGTGAAACCTACTTTTGCGAACTAGTCCTACAATTTTTGCCCGAAATTCAGAAGCGCCTTTTGGTCAATAATTATCAAAAACATTTTGACTTTTCTAAATAACATGGCTGTCATATGCAAATGAACCCTTCTGGATAAATTTAAAATAATTCAGAATTAATTTAAAGTTCTGTAACTCGACAACAGTTCAGCCAAAAAATTTCAAACATGACAGACACATTTGGGAGAAGATTCTGAGTTAGCCATTCGATTTTTGTGCGCATATGTCATTAGGGGGCGGAGTTAATGCTACATGGCTGTTTCTCAGCATCCGTACATCCGATCACACTGAAACTTTGCAGATACCATCTGTTGGCCAGACTATAAGTGAATCCATAAGGACAATTTGATTAATTGAAGTATATGGTCGCCATCGGCCAATCAGCATTTAGCAGGCTTTTGACAGGCTTAACATTGACCAATCATCATGAAACTTGAATGATCTCTACATATAGCCACTTTCTAACAACCAATCAAGTTTGAAAAAAATTGACCACTGGGGGGCGCTATTCATAAAAATTAACATATTATTACATATTACTATTTTATTACAAGTTTGCTTGAAAATCCTTGTGTGTCATATGTAGTATGTTATTAAAAACAATTTTGCAAATGCATATTTATTACAAAACTGCATAGTTTTTTGTAATCGGTAACTGTTTAAAAAGCCTCCTTTTCGAACTAGTCCCTGGATTTTGATCCAATCTTTTTAAACTTGGTCTGGAAAAATTCTTTGGCATGTGTAGGTAAATAATTATCAAAAACATGTTGACTTTTCTACTCAGGGTCGTGTGGATCAATCAATTAATTACTGTGACCATGGCATTGTTAGCTTGATTAGCTATAACTCATCAGTCATTGGTCAAATCATGTCCAAACTTTAAGGACTTTTACACATTTAATGGTCTACACCAAATTTGATCCAGATTGGCCATTAGGGGGCGCTTTAGCACTCAAACACTTAAAAATCAATAAAATGCTATTACAATGTTATTACAAGGTCGACACAAACAATTGGTGCCATGTGACTCAGTTCACTCACATGAACAACTTTCTAATTACATGTTAAGTCAAAAATTGCACTGCTTGTCTTTTATTTTGGCTTATTCATTCAAAGATTTCACTATACAAAGGCATATTATACAAAGGTCAAAAGGTCATTCTGACCAAAACTTGAACCTCTTTGGATATGGTCCCTGATCAAGAATGAAACCATATTTTGGCCTTTTTACTAATTCTGACCCACTTTCACTGAGCTCCTCTACACCAATAGGGCCTCTTATGAGTGCATTGGGCCTCATTATGGCCTACATCAAATCAATTGCTTAAATATAGAACCAATCCACTGTGCAAGTGCTACAATGTGAGAAATACTGCCATTAGTCATGTAGTTTTGACATGTATGTTGACAACCTCTTGGATGTTCTACAAAGCAGTGTAGATCAGTACATATGAATATAAACCTATAATGTGTTTAAAGACCTCTGATTATTGTTTATGGCTACTGAAGGCCTTTTGATGAACTGACTTCCTTTCAGTTCTATTCACTCTGCCTATAAATAAGATCCACAGCTTGAGGCCTTTTAGGCCTAATGGGCTAAACGAAAAGCTTGAGGCCTTTTCAGGCCTAATGGGCTAAACGAAAAGCTTGAGGCCTTTTTAGGCCTAATCGGCTAAACCTGCAGGAGGGCCAGTACTGCTGTTGCGTGCTTGAACCCGCTCATTGCTGCTTGCGGCTGTATTTTTTTTTTTTGTTTTTTTTAAAGCACATTTTGAACTAATTTGGTAGAATTGTTCGTATCGGACCTTGATATAGACAGACAGAAAGATTTGATCACACCCCCCACACCCCCATGTAGGTAGCACTTAAAGGCTGTGAAAAGCTGACTCACTACATAGGCCTGGCCCCACTGAGAGGAGGAGATAATAGGGCAGTCAAGCTCATAAAAGTTCTCCTATGTAGACGCGCCTGCATTTCTAACAGCACTTCATAACGGGGCTGACCCACAGTTCCATTTTTTCTTTCACTTTTTCTCTTTTCCTGAGTCTGCTCTATAAGCCTGATTGGCCATAAATGTTGGTCGTCTGATGACCCTCGAAGGCTGTCTTCGGCCTATTGGAATTAGGATGGGCCTCACAGCTTCACACTGTGCAAGTCACATTTCAGCTGGAAGATTAGAACTGCTTGGTAATCATTTTTATTTTTTATCATGGTATGAGTTTCTGTGCCAAACACATTGTTGGTCGTCAGACATCATGTGTTCTCACACCCAGTATTGGGCTAAATTCAGATAACGTAGTGGTGACAGCGCTGTCACGCAAAATGTGCATCAAGGTATATAAGTAGTCACTGTGGCGGTGATTCGTGCGTCTGTGCCTTTTAATGCTGCAGTATTTTCAGTGTCCTGGGCAAGAGCCAATCAGAATTGATGTATAAATGAGCTCACACATATTATTGACCCATGCCAAGTGAAGCTCCATTTGCCTGCCAAAAGAAAGAAAAACAAAAAAAAACCCAAAGTAAAATGATTAGAAATAAAGTTATGAATTTTTGGGGAAGAAGTACTGACAAATAATAGAGAACTGTTTCGTACAGATATTTTTTACTTTTAATCAAGAAAAAAAGTTTCTTTAACAAAGTGTTTTTAGCATATAAAAGGCATGAAAAAAAGAACATCTTTTAATTCAACTTTTAGTTGTATGAATTATATTTCAGTATGTAAGATTTCCCAATTTAATAATAATAATGAATATAGCCGCAAGCGGCAATGAGCGGGTTCAAGCATGCAACCGCAGTACGGGCCCTCCTGCAGGTTTAGCCAATTAGGCCTGAAAAGGCCTCAAGCTTTTGGTTGAGCCTATTAGACCTAAAAAGGCCTCAAGCCTTTTATTATATTAAGCCTAAAAAGGCCTCAAGGCTTTGTATAATAAGTCTTTCTACAGTGAAATCTTTGAATGAATAAGCCAAAATAAAAGACAAGCAGTGCAATTTTTGACATAACATGTAATTAGAAAGTTGTTCATGTTAGTGGACTGAGTGACATGGCACCAATTGTTTATATGTCGACCTTGTAATAACGTTGTAATAGCATTTTAATTGATTTTTAAGTGTTTTTGAGTGCTGAAGTGCCCTCAAAGGCCAATCTGGACCAAAATTGGCAGACACCATTAGAGTGATTGATCCACACGACCCTGAGTAGAAAACTCAAGATGTTTTTGATAATTATTTACGAAGAGATGCCAAAGAATTTTTCTAGACCAATTTTGAAAAGATTGGATTAAAATCCAGAGACTAGTTCGAAAAGTATGGTTTTCAAAAATTATCGTTTACAAAAAACAATACAGTTTTGTAATAAACATGTATTTGCAAAATTATTTGTCATACTGTAATACAATAGACTCTTGGTCAACATATATTACAATAATATTGTAATAACATCTAATAATATGTCAATTTTTGAAATAGCGCCCCCCAGTGGTCAAATCTTTTGAAACTCGACTGGTTGTTAGAAAGTGGCTAGATATAGACACCATTCAAGTTTCGTCATGATTGGTCAATGTTAAGCCTGTCAAAAGGCCTGCTGAATGCTTATAAAATTCCGATGTATCCAATTGTCCTTATAGATTGACTTGTAGTCTGGCCAAAGGATGCTGCACGCAAAGTTTGAGCTTGATCGGATGTACGGATGCAGAGAAAATGCCATGTTTTTGTTGCTCCGCCCCCTAATTACGTATGCACACAAAAATCGAATGGCTACCTCAGAATGGGCTACTGACTAGGCCTGTGAAGTTTGAAATTTTTTGGCTGAAGGATTCTTGAGTTACAGATTTTTCAATTAATTCTGAATTATTTTGAATTTATCCAGAAGGATTCATTTGCATATGGCAGCCATGCTGTATGGAAAACTCAATGTTTTTCATAATTATTGACCTTCAGGCGCTTCTGAATTTTTTGACCGCAAATAAATGAGGATTGGGCGAAAATGGTAGGACTAGTTCGCAAAAGTAGGTTTCGCATATTTTGCAGTATTGCGAAAAATCTAAGTGGGCGGAGCTAAATAATCAAAATAGCCAAATGGTTTATTTGGACCCAAGGAACTAGGAAAAAAATATGGCTTGTCTGACAAAAAGGAGTTATAGACTCAAACGCGTTGACCTACGCTATAGCGCCTCCTTGTGGCCGACTGGGCTGAGTAGCGGGAGGGACTACTACCTATTGACCAAGTTTCAAGTCTCTAGGACTTACAGTTTGGGCTGTGCGTTCCGTTTCAGGGAAGAAAAAGAATATGAAGAAAAATCTTGACAATTACAATAGGGTTCAATGCATTGCATGCTTGAACCCTAATAATAATAAAAAGTCTTGACAATTTCAATAAGGTTCAATGCATTGCATGCTTGGACCCTAATAAGAAAAATCTTGACAATTTCAATAGGGTTCAATGCATTGCATGCTTGAACCCTAAATATAGCCGCAAGCGGCAATGAGCGGGTTCAAGCACGCAACAGCAGTACGGCCCTTCTGCAGGTTTAGCCCATTAGGCCTAAAAAGGCATCAAGCTTTTCATTTAGCCCATTAGGCCTAAAAAGGCCTCAAGCTTTTCGTTTGGCCCATTAGGCCTAAAAGGCCTCAAGCCTTTTATTATGTTAGGCCGAAAAAGGCCTCAAGCGTTTGTATAATAAGTCTTTGTATAGTGAAATCTTTGAATGAATAAGCCAAAATAAAAGACAAGCAGTGCAATTTTTGACATAACATGTAATTAAAAAGTTGTTCATGTTAGTGGTCTGAGTCACATGGCACCATTTGTTTATCTGTCGACCTTGTAATAACATTGTAATAGCATTATAATTGATTTTTAAGTGTTTTTGAGTGCTGAAGTGCCCCCTAAAGGTCAATCTGGACCAAAATTGGGCAAGACCATTAGGGTCCTAATTTGTAAAATTATTGCAAGTTTGGAGATGATCTGACCAATGACTGTTGAGTTATAGCAAATCAAGCTAACACTGCTATCGTTGCGGTAATTAATTGATTGATTCTCAATACACTCAGTGGAACAGTCAAAATGTTTTTGCTAATTATTGAGGACCAGTTTCTTCTGAATCTTAAGATACTAATTTGATGATAATTGGCCAAAAATCCAGAGATTAGTTCGCAAGAATAGGTTTTTCCCATTATGCAAATTAGCTCAAAAACTAAGGGGGTGGGGCTAAAAGTGACTCGGGATGCGCTTGTTCAGCATATCCCAAGAAATCAGCAGAAAAAAAAGAATTTTGTCTCTATCTCACTCTGATCAAAAGTTACAGGCATAAATATGAGTAAAGTTGAAAAAGATGAAAAGTTGAAACATAGGAGTAAAGTATGAGCTCAGTGAAAGTGGGTCAGAATTAGCGAAAAGACCACAATATGGTATGATTCTTGATCAGGGGCCATATCCAAAGATGTTTACCAAGTTTTGGTCAGATTTACCTTTTGACCTTTGTATAATAAGCCTTCGTATAATGTAGTCTTCGAATGAATGAGCCAAAATACCAGACAAACAGTACAATTTGTGACATAACATGTAATTAGAAAGTTGTTCATGTGAATGACCTGAGTCGTATGGCACCATTTGTTTATCTGTTGACCTTGTAATAGCATTGTAATAAAATTTTTATTGATTTTTCAGTGTTTTTGAGTGCTAAAGCGCCCCCTAAAGGCCAAACTGGACCAAAAGTGGCATGCACCATTAAAATCTAAATATGTAAAAAATCCTTAAAGTTTGGACGTGATCTGACCAATGACTGTTGAGTAATAGCTAATCAAGCTAGCAAAGCCATGGCCACAGTAATTAATTGATTGTTCCACAGAAATCTCAGTAGAAAAGTCAAAATGTTTTTGATAATTATTTACCTACACATGGCAAAGAATTTTTCTAGACCGAAAAGAAGTTCGAAAAGATTGGATCAAAATCCAGAGACTAGTTTGAAGTTACCGATTACAAAAAAACTATGCAGTTTTGTAATAAATATGCATTTGCAGAATTGTTTGGAATAACGTACTACATATGATACACAAGGATTTTCAAGCAAACTTGTAATAAAATAGTAATAATATGTAATATGTTAATTTTTATGAATAGCGCCCCCCAGTGGTCAAATCTTTTGAAACTTGATTGGTTGTTAGAAAGGTGCTATATGTAGAGAAGTTTCATGATGATTGGTTAATGTTAAGCCTGTCAAAAGCCTACTAAATGCTGATTGGCTGATGGCGACCATATACTTCAATGAATCAAATTGTCCTTATGGATTCACTTATAGTCTGGCCAACAGATGGTATCTGCAAAGTTTCAGCCTGACCGGATGTACGGATGCTGAGAAACAGCCATGTAGCATTAACTCCGCCCCCTAATGACATATGCGCACAAAAATCGAATGGCTACCTCAGAATCTTCTCCCAAATGTGTCTGTCAGGTTTGAAATTTTTTGGCTAAAGGGTTGTCAAGTTACAGAATTTCAAATTAATTCTGAATTATTTTTAATTTATCCAGAAGGGTTCATTTGCATATGACAGCCATGTTGTTTAGAAGTGTCAAAATGTTTTTGATAATTATTGACCTTCAGGCTCTTCTGAATTTTTTGACACCAAAAACATGGGGATTGGATGAAAATTGTAGGACTAGTTCACAAAAGTAGGTTTTGCATGTTATGCAAATTAGCTCAAAATCTGTGGGCAGAGTTAAATGGTCCAAATAGCAAAGTTGTTTGGTTGGACCCAAGGAACTAGGAAAAAAATATGGCTTGTCTGACAAAAATCTTGTTTAGGAGTTATAGACCCAAACACGTTGACCTGTGCTATAGCGCCCCCTTGTGGCCAACTGGGCTGATTCCTTGCGCCTGAGTAGCGGGAGGGACTGCTACCTATTGACCAAGTTTCAAGTCTCTAGGACTTACGGTTTGGGCTGTGCGTTCCGTTTCAGGGAAGAAAAAGAATATGAAGAAAAATCTTGACAATTACAATAGGGTTCAATGCATTGCATGCTTGAACCCTAATAATAAGAAGAAAAACTAACAAAAACAATAGGGTCCTACACACTTGCGTGCTTGGACCCTAATAATAACTCGCACCCTTTTGAAATTCATTAGCATTAGTAATTTCTGTGGTTTAACAGTTGATATTTTTATTACATTTGAAAATGAATTGCTGAAATTCTAAATATAATGGCAAGCTGTTTTAGCTTATTTTCTATTTTTCTTGATCTCAGTAATTTAATTTACACATGTGAAAATGCATTATTAAAAATTGACTAGTAAAAACTCAGTTTTCACTCGTAAGAAATGCATTTTAACTAGTAAATGTCATTTTCACATCTATATTGTAAATTTGTTTATAAAATCCATTGCAAATTTAAAACACTAATAAAAGTTAAAACTGCTTGCAATAACCTTAGTTCAAATATGTATTGAGAATCTCAACATGTCAAAATGCTCTTCACTTACTTGGATTCCAACTTTCAGACCTACTTTCCGTACATAGGAGGGGGATTCACCAAACATTGAATTTGATGCAGGAAGGAGAGGCTGTTTTAAATACAGTGCCGGTTAAATCTGCCAATCTGAAATTTGTCTCAAGCGAGTCTTTTTTTTTTTTTTTGCATCCTTTGTTAGCCCCCTTTAACCTCGTTCTTCTGTGGTCAGGACCCTCGCAAGACCACCACAGAGCAGGTTTTATTTGGGTGGTGGATCATTCTCAGCACTGCAGTGACACTGACGTGGTGATGGTGTGCTGGTACAAATGGATCAGACACACCAGTGCTGCTGGAGACTTTAAACACTGAGTCTTCTCACTGTCCACTCTATTAGACACTCCTACCTTGTCAGTCCACCTTGTAAAGTCAGAGACAATACCTAATCTGTTGTTGTACAGTTTGTTGGTCATTCTCTAGTACTTCGTCAGCGATCACAGGATGCTATTGGCTGGATATCTTTGGTTGATGGTCTATTCTCAGGTTTTTAAAAACAAAAAAAACTGCTGTGTCTAATCCACTCATACCAGTGCAACACATCACCATTGTGTCACTGCATTGCTGAGAATAGGTTCTTGCAGTTCTGACATTAGTAGCTTAGTATTTAATTTCTTTTTATTTTACATAATAATAAATGGTACTTTTAGAATGTTGTATTTTCCTAAGATAAGTTTGATTTCTGTTTTGCACATAAAAAAAAAATCTGTACTTGCATCATATCTAGTCAGAGGCACATTTGAATAATTATTTATTGATTCTCATATCATCATCATGGTAGATGCTAGCTGTATCTAACGTTGCATTTTGTGTCATAACTACAGCCCTATTAAGGATTCCTTAAGGATCCCTGCTAATGCAGCGAATATGTAGTTTTAGTGCGCGTGTGCACGCACATGTTTCTTGGAGTATGAGTATCTCTGCCCTGGGCCAGTGTAGATTAGGTAGATATCTAGTGTTACTGAAAAGTCTGACTCATTCTGAAAACGTGTAAAGAAAAATGAAGCATACACATTGTCTTTTTCCCTCTCTCACTCTGTAGCTTTCTGTATTTCACTCTCATCAACTCTCCTTATTAATAATTTTCACTCCTGCCTAGGGATGTGAATTTTGGCAAATTCATTTGACTGATAACCAACTGTTATTAGTTATTAGTGAATAATAGTCACACCTGAAATCTTGGTCAACACATGTAAATGTCAAACATAACCTTGCATTTTATACATTGCTGTAAAAAGAAAAAAATTTGCCCCTCGCCAGATTTCTCAATTGAAAGTAATTGCCCACCTAAATGTAATAACTCGTGCCAGCCTTGGCAGCAACAGCTTCAGTCAGACATTTGTGATAACTTGGGATGAGTCTTTTACATCACTGTGGAGAAACTTTGGCCGACTATTCTTTGCAGAATTGTTTAAATTTGGCTACATTGGAGGGTTTTGAGTATGAACTGCCCGTTGAAATTATTGACTTTTCTGCATTCTTTGGTCATAAAACTTGACCTGTTCTTCATCTGAGTCACAAGTACAGTCAAGTCAAGTCAATGTTTATTTATATAGCACTTTTTACAACAGGTGTTGTCACAAAGCAGCTTTACAGAAAAATCTGGGTCCAAGCCCCCACGAGCAAGCCAATGGTGACAGTGGCTAGGAAAACTCCCTAAGAGCAAGAGGAAGAAACCTTGAGAGGAACCAAGACTCAAAAGGGGAACCCATCCTCTTCTGGTCGACACCACATAGCTGATAATTATGGAAGGTTTCTGTTAAAGCTACCAGCTGTGGAGGAAGTTATAGTCAGCTTAACACGAAAGCATGGTGATGAACATACATTACCAGCGAATTTCATATGAGATCACGTAATGACCTCTCTGGGGGAGAATGGCTAAGTTATCTATGTTTACACCAAAGGTCAGAATTAAGTCTAAAGTGTGGCTGCAATAATGAGTGGGCCCCTTTATATTTTGAGTGAAACCTACAGAGTCTAAGATAGATGTAAATGCCTTACTTAGTGGATCTTGTGGTTTATCAAGTGGATGTTAAAATCTCCGACAATTATTACTTTATTTGAAAACATTATTAAACTTGATAGAAAGTCGGAGAATCCCTGTAAGAATATGGCCCTGGTGGCCTATATATAGTGTAATTAGTGAAAAGGAATTCTTATTTGTTCTTCGATCACTTATATTAAGAATAAGAACTTCAAAAGAAGAGAATTTGTAGCCTACATTCTGGCTCACGCCTAAAGCTTTTGTATGGATGGTTGCTATACCTCCACCCCGGCTGCTTAAATGAGGGCTATGCTCATAACTGTAGCCTGTGGGGGTGGCTTCATTTAGACCAAAGTATTCATCGGGTCTAATCCACGTTTCTGTGAGGCACAGAGCATCAAAATCATGATCGGTAATAATTAAATTTACAACGACAGCTTTAGATGTAAGAGATCTTATGTTAAGCAGTCCTAGTTTTAGACCAAAGGTGCTGTCACTGCAAACTGGTATAACTGGTCTGATATTAATCAAGTTACTAGAGCAAACTTTTCGAGGATTTTTGACGCTTTGTTTTATTCAGGGAACAGACAAAGTCTCAATTGGATGGAACCTATGTGGCGTCTCAAGGCAGCTCGCAGACAGTCGGTTTAGCCTGTTTATCTGCTGCGTGGCATTGGCCCTGGTTTCTCAGCGACTGACTGTCCTACACTGACAGCTATCTGAGAGAGTACGAGCCATGCTACATGAAATGAGAGCAGCACCCTCCCGCGAGGGATGGATACCTGCCTGACTCAAAAGACCAGGCTTGCCCTCAAAAGTAGACCAATTATCTACAAATCCCACATTGTTTTCTGAGCACCACTTGGACAACCAGCAGTTCAGCGACCATAACCTGCTGTAGATTTCGGTGCCATGTCGACAGGCAATGTGCTGAAGCTACACACAAAACTGAAGATTAGGGTTTTTATAATGATGGGTACTGGTCCAGGCCCAAAGGCAGCAAAGCAGCCCCAAATTATAATCCTCCCTCTACCATACCTTGCCTTTGGAATGATATTGATATGTAGTGCCCTTTTTACACCATACAGAGTGCTGTGTGTTCTTCCTGAGCAATTCAACCTTAGTTTCATCTGTCCACAAAACATTTTGCAGTATTTTTTATGTAGTGTATAAGTGCTCTGTAGTTGCTGAGCAGTTTCCTCCATGGTGTTCTGCTAAGATGTTAACCAGTTCCACTGTTTCCTTGAAGCTGTTACTCCAGGGTTCTTTTTTTAACTTGAGTATTCTGCGTTGTGCCTTTGCAAGGATTGCCCACTTCTAAAAGCCGGATTACTTTGTAATCCTTTCCAGCTTTATGAAAATCGACAGTGGTTGATCATAGGTCTTTTGAGATCTCATTCAAAATACTTTCAGAATACATATTGATAGGACATAGGAGAGAAACACTGCTGCTGTAATTCCTAGTAGTTCACACTGTTACTCACTGATGCTGGTTCACAGGTTTCTTCATGTAATGCTTAATATGTTTAATCAAAAAATCACTTTAAATGAAGTTAAAAAAATCACAAAACATTATTTTAGTTTTAGTTCACTGCAACTCCTACCCTCCCACTGTCCTCTCATGACCTAAGCCAACAACTTGCCCTATCCCAATAAAATAATGCAAATTTAACTAGAAAGTGAGTGGTTATGTGATTTTCATTTAATACAACAGTCCAATACAACACTGATGCTTAGCGCAACACTCGTGAATGTCAACTACTGAGGAGAATGTTCAGTTCCTTTATCCCTCAAAAGAGTTTAGTTTAACTGAGTTTAGTAAAAACTGATTGTCATTGTTTTCTCAGTCTACTTAGGCTTCAGCAAAGCTCAGTAACTCTGACATTAGTAATTGATGATCATATTGATTTATCTGTGGCAGAGGTCAGTAACACTGAGAGTGATAACTGATCATCAATTTATCAGTCTACTCAGGCTTTAGCAGAGCTCCGGAACACTGATATAAATACCCAGCTCATCACAATGGTTTATCAGTCTATTCAGGCTTTAGCAGGAACTTCAGAGTTTGTAAACAAGTCTGCTTTAGAGTATGTCTTTAAACGCTGTGTGCTGAGTTTTAAAATAGTTCATAAATATTTTCTTGAGTGCCTTGCTATCTCTTTGCTGCTGTAGCACTGTGAATTTCCCCATTGTGGGACTAATAAAGGATTATCTTATCTAATAAAAAACAATTGATGGTGTTTTCTAATATACAATATGTTTTTAAATTTGCTGGGTAAGTATTCTAAAAGTATTCTTCTAAAATATAAAGAGTAACTGTATTCTGAATAATGGTCTTTATAAAATGTAACTTGGACAGATACTCACATGTGGTGTAGCCTTTTCTCAGCAACTTTTCGATTTAGATCAGAGGGCTGAGATGTTGACTGCAAAAGTTTGATTCTGTAGTCACTGGATTGACCCAGGTTAAAACTTCTGGAAAAAGCAGCCAGATTTTGATATAAAATCTCCTGGTGTTTGATGTAGTCCATTATGTCATGTACTCTACCCTTTAAATAAAGGTGTCAAAAATGGTTTATTGGAGAAATGCTATAGAAGAACCACTTTTGGTTCTCCAGTGAACCTTTCAATTGATGGTTCCTTAAAAAAATACTCCATTGAAACCATTAGGAAACCAAAAGTGGTCCAAACAACTCAACAAGATTCCCAGAGCATTTGGACAAACAACCTCACCACATGGCAGTTCGACCACCATTCTTCACAGTGGTGAAGTACCTCTCTTTTGTTCCAAAAAAGTCACTTTTGACCAATTAAAGTTTCAGTTTTAAAGTTGCAGACACTTGTGTTGTTGGTTTAATGACAGCAGAGACTTTCTTTTGACAAACTTTGCAAATTTTTGGCATGGTGGTGGTGTCTAATTGTAGTTTTCAAGACTTGGTAATTCTAGGATGCAGCCAACTCCTGCAGCTGTATAGTCAAGGTCCTTGGAGAAAGTTTTACTTCTCAGCCCATCTTCTTCACTCTACATGGGGGCAAAATACAGGCAGGTTCATCTCTAGTCTATTTGTTTGAAACTTGTTTATTATTTCACTGGTAGTAGAGATTTCCATATGTGGTTATTTTCATGTGTGGAGCTTTTGACTGGTTTATAAAGCTCAACAAGAACCTTTTTATCTCATCTAATTTGTGTATATTTTTAGATCCTTGGCTTGGAAGTGTGGTTCTATGAAAATGTTTAATTGCACTTTTTGGTACCTTAAGAACACTTCAGATGTTTAAGAATTTTTAACACTGTTTAGCCTTGGTTCCACATCACACCAGTTGATGACTGCTTAAGAGTTCCTTATGTCTACTTTAAAAGGTAATTCTTTACTTTTTTCCTCAATGAAAGGAAACATATCTCTCATTTTTGGATTAAGATTATTTTTTCAACATGCTCATCTTTACCTATCAGGTTTTTGTGTTCTTGTTGTATGGTTGCCTGTTTGTACTGAGACAGCATGAATGTGTGCAGAATTGGATGTTTTGCATGTTTATGTGCTGTGTAAATGTGTGTTAATCGGCTTGGCTGCCTGCCTTACTTTGTGGTTTGTGTGTGTTGGAATGCATGTATATCTTCACTTGTAAGGACTAAACATTCTCACAAATAAAACATGGAAAAACTACTTTGGTTATGTTTAGGATTTGACTTTTGGTGACAGTGAAGTTTGGGAAAAGTGTTGTCCAGAGTCAAGAGTTAGGATTTAGGTTTAGAATTACAAAGCGTTAGATAATCTATCTTTTAAGTCAGTCCTTATTTCTTGATATATTTGTGTGTGTATATGTGTGTTTATAACATTTAGCAATCGTGTCAGTGCAGGTCAACACATTTCCTCAGCAGTCCACTGGTTCTCAGCTGTACAGGCCTTTTTCCAAATGTCAGCCCATGTAGCTTCCCCCTGGCCAGCTACCTCATGCTTCACCATTAGCTCATAGTGAGCTGATTTATTTATGTTTTGGAGAGGGCGGGAAAGGGGGAACTTTTCCCACCAAATGTCTTGGCTTTGGTATGAGCACGAGCTGGACTTTTGGCGGAGCGAAAGAGGAAGGAGAGAGATCACGTGCTTGTCCATCTTAAGGGAGAAAAAAAAACAGGAATCCAAAGCATCATATTTTGCTTTTTATTTCTCTGTTTGAAAGTATAATTATGCTAAGAGATGGGTGGGCTTTTGGTATTGGCATTGTAAGTTAGAGCGGGTCTCAGTTTTCCCTCTTGGCAGCACAGCTTTATTCAGAATCTTCTGTGCCAGTCCCCAGGACCGAAACTCTGTACCAGTCACATTGCTCCCTAATAAGAATCATACTGTTGGCCAATTGCATTTTTGCAGAGACTCTAGGACTGTCAGTATTGTTTGGGTTAATTGGGTAATCAGAGTTCAATAATAATGGAGTGAACAGTAACATCCTATTTTAGAGGTACTATATTTGCACAACTTTCAGTGGTGTGCAAGCATTTTAGTTTCATGAAATGTGAACTGAGAAGACTTTCTTTAATCCTACGTTTAGTAAATGTGCAATTTTTATGAACACATCCTCAAAGTACATAGCCAGATGTTTTGCCAGTCTTTGGGTCACAGCTTGATGTCCTGTTGTTACCGTTGACTGTGCCCTTTTCTTGCCTCTGTAGAAGGAATATTGGCTAAAGTCTTGCAGAATCTGTTCTGGACACTAAGCTGTAAAACAGCCCATTTTGACTATTAGTGAACACTTGCTGTTCTATTTGTCTTTTTCATCTTCTTCTTCATCTTCTTTGTCGTCTTCTTCGTCTTCTGCAGGATTTTCGTCCACTAATTTGTCCAACAGTTTTCCAGATAATGACACCAGTTAAACTCCAGGAATGGTGTGCTTATATGCACCTTTTTGATCAGACAAATCATTTTCGTACAATTACTGTGAAATGACGATTTTTTCTCCCATAGGAATGAATGGGGGGGGGGCAAATGTTTGTACACCCAGCTTATATCATGAGGATGATAGAAATTCATAAACACCCTGTTAACCCTGTTGGTAACTGTGTCAATGATGTAGCAACCCCCTAGCAGCCATCAGGGGTTCCATGGCATTGGCCTAGCAGCACCCTAGCAACCTCCTGGGATACAATAGCAACCACTCTCAGCCAACTGGAATACAATAATAATTGGTTATCAACACCATAGCAACCTCCTGAAATGGCATAGTAATTATTTTGCAGCAACCTGGCGACTGCTTAAGATATTCTACGAATTTCACTTTTGTAGTTGTTTTTTGATGTCGCCAAATCCAACAAATTTTTATATATATATATATAATATATACATATATATATATATATATATATACACACACACACACCTATTCGGCATACAGCGGGTTAACCACTTCATTAACATTTTAGTTATAAGGAGCTTTTGAGTGATGCCCAATAATACAGGTCACACAGTTATAAAAACACCCCTTTTAGTTCTAAATAAAGAAAGTTTGAAAAACCAAATGAATTATGGCTGTTTTTGGTGCATTAATGCTATACAAACATTATAAATGGACCACAGAAGGAATAGAGGAATTCACTATCACTTATACTTTCACTTATAACTAAAGCCATAGTCTTGATCACACGTACTGTAGTATATTATAACCAGGTATGGGAGAGAATGGAGACGGTATCAGTGGTACCCCTCTCCTTTCCTCACAGGTGCTGAGGCTTCCAGCGCTGCTGTGCTGGAAGGGAAACAACACCTGCCAGGCTGTTGGCCCTGATGTCATGATGGGTCCAGAGGCATTTTCCCAGCCTCCCCCAGATGAATGGTCACTAATAGCCGTGGGAGAGGGCTTTGCGAGCACAGCATAGCGTACCAGGCTGACTCCTCTTGGCAAGCCCTGTGAGGAAGGCTTAATGCCTATGACCCAACCCCACACCCAGCGCAAGTGTGCTGCTGGATGGCATTAGTGCCAAAGAGTGTTAATGAAAGGAGAAGAGAGTGATCCCAAGACGGTTGGAGTGTTGGGATCACTCATTCAATTTTTTCCCTATTGATCTCCCTTACAATAAGAAATATCTGTTGGATATGCCCATTTATATACGATTTTGCCACCTAGTGATTTTTTTTATATATATTTCAAGTTTTTTGGAATCTGTGAAAGGCTATGAATGGTTGGTTATTGTCCAGTTCCATTTGTATTGTTTGACTAAAAAACCTAATTGCTCAATTATTTTTATTTTTAATTCTTCAAGAGAATGCATTTAAGTATTCACCTCCTAAGTTTAAAAAAATATATAACATCTTTAAAAGAAACACCATCAATGCTTGTCTATTAACTATTTTAAAAATCAAACATACTATAAAAAAGACCTCAATAAACAGCTTCTTTACAAACACTGACTGATTTCCTGCCCCAGCTTTTTAACCCTGATCAGTCTGGCTTTGTAAAGGCATGATATGCCTCAAAAAACAATTTGCAGGCTATTAAATATAATTGACCACTCGACTCTATACAATTTTGGCAATAGACGTATTGGGTGGATCAAATCTATATATTGCAGTCCAGAAGCTCAAATATGTGTAAATGGCACTCTTTCTGAAATGTTTGGCTTATGAAGAGGCTGTTGACGGGGTGCCCCTTATCTCCATATTTATTGAATTTGGCAATTGAACCCCTTGCACAGGCCATACGGATCAGTAGGAAAATTTCTGGAATTGGGTAAACACAGAATAGAATATTATTGTTTGCTGATGATATTGTTTTGTACCCAACCAACCCAGAGAGATCAATTCCAACAGGGCTAAATCTTGTCAACAAATTTGAAAGGATCTCTGGCTATAAATTTAATTTAGTGAAATCCATGCTGCCTGCTTGTCTGGGGGTATCTTAAAGATTTGTTTTTTTATAAATTACACCCTGCTGCTTAAAAAGATCAAGAAAGAACTGGAACTTTGGAATCTGCTTCCTGTCTTATTTCTCAGACAAATTAATATGATAAAAATTAATATATTGCTATGATTTAGCTATTTCATCTATTTCGGTCACTGCCCTGTTATTTAGTTAATGCATTCTTTAAATCTATAAAAAAATTGGATGAACTCCTCACCCAGAGAAGCCTTAAAACTTTAACTAAATGTAAAGAGAAAGGTGAATTGGGACTTCCAGAGATTAGAGTTTAGAATTCCAAAACAGAATTTTTATAAATACTTACAAATTTGTCGTTTAATTACTACTCTGGAAAGAACAGGACAACTATTCCTGGGACGTTTTTAGTGATGACCAGTTGATTGTCTTGTAATAAAATAATTGAACAGAATTATGAATTTATGCACAGGATGTACCTCATCCTGGTCCATTTGAGTATGCTGTTGTGACATGCAGACACCAATGTTGTGACATTCGTTTTGACATGTTGAAATACATTGATGTGCCAAAAGTCAGCAGACAGCAGTATGTAAATTGATTATGAAGTGGCATTACCTCAGGGGATGGCTTGGGAATGCCCACACCTATATAAGTTGCGAGGGGTTATCTTGTGAGTGAGGTTGAACACTGGCCTTTGTGCTCATGGCAAGGCGACGTGAATTATTGGAGTTCAAAATAGGCATGATAGTGGGTGCCAGATGAATGGGACATTCAATTTCTGAAGTTGTGTTGACATTTAACATTCCTCGATCCACAGTGTTGCGTGTGTAACCAGGAATACGTCATAGAGGTCATTAGCACCCCCAGTGGACAGTGCAGTGGCCACCCACGGGTGCTTAATGATCATGACTGGCAGCGTCTGGCTACAATTGCCTGTGCAAACAGACAAGCAGCTCTAGCAGAAATCACATCCACATTCAGTGCAGAAGGCCACACACGCATATCCTGCAGGATAGTGCATTGTTCTTTAGCTTCCATGGGATATGGGAGCAGAAGACCCACCAGACCCACCTCTGTTAACACCACAACACCGGACACAGTGCCTCACCTGGGCTTGTGAGGTTGCTGACTGGAACCTAGAGGACTGGCAACATGTGGCTGGGTCTGGTTTTGGGCTGATGGTAGGGTTTGTGTATATAAGGCACTGTGCAGGCTGGTGGTGGTTCCATACTGGTGTGGGTTGTGTTCTCATGGCATGGGTTGTGTCCATTTGTCCGCCTAAACACGTCATTGACCAGTGACCGCTACGTTTCACTGCTTGGTGACAATTTGCAGCCCCTTATGGACTTCATATACCCCCACAATGATGGAATATTCCACTTGTGGAATCGATGCCACGTCGAGTTGCTGCACTTTGCCGGGCTAGGGGGGTCCTAAACAATACAAGTTCCTGTCCCATGACTTTCGGCATGTCAGTGTAAACCTCTCTGAAAAAGAAGTTGTCTAGAAGGCAGCAAATGTTGCTCTGAAATGTGTTCAGCATTAATGGTGCCTTCACAAATGTGAAAGTTACTAACTAATACCATCCACCACCCTCCCCCTGCCACCATGAGAAATGCTGGATTTTGAACTTTACACTGGTAATAATCTGGAAGGTCCTGGATGGACCACAATACATGTTTCTACTGTGCATCTTTCCATTTCAGAGCTCAACCCTAGAGAAGTTGATGCCATTTATGAAAGTTGTTGACATATGACTTCCAGTCAGTCCAGACTTGTAGTCAGTCAACTGGCATTTGTGGACGCACCAAAGAACAGTGTTTATTGACAAAGGTCTGTTAAAGTAGTCACAAGCCCATGTGGTGATATCTATCACAGAAACATGCAGGTTTTTATTGCAGTGGCGTCTATGGGTCGAAAGTCACAGGCATATAGTCATAGTTTTAAGCTTTGGCATTTGCACACAGAATTTTTTCCAAATTCCCTGAACTTTTCAAGGATATTATGTGCAATAGAGGGTAAAATACCTATCCATGCAATTGCTAGTTGAAGAATGTTTGTTTTTTTTTTTGCTGATGCATTTTTGGCAAAATGATGAGCCTTAACTTATCCTTGCTTGTAAAGGACTACACCTTTCCTGGGATGCTCCTTTTATAGCCAAGCATGATTGCTTCACCTGTATAAGATGTTTTTGAACATGGCACAATATTTCTAGTCTTAAATTGCTCTTTTGGATTTTTGGAATGTGTTGCAGGCGTCAATTTCAGAATGAGCATACATTTACAAAATTTGTTTTTTGCATTTTACCTACTATCCTAAGTTCTTTGGAGTTGGATTTGTTTTAAGGAATATATTTAAAGCTGTACATTTATGTTGACAGTGTGCAACTGTCAAATCTGAAACTGTAAAACTCAGTTTACAATTATGATTTTTTTTTTTTTTTGATGTTGATACTCACAAAGTGTACAGTGCAGGTAAATGAGCATTAGCAGCTTAATATTCAAGCATACAGCTCACAAAATGAGTGTTCAGGTGTAGTGAGCTCCAGTTAAAGTGCATACAGTTCCGTGAGCTAGTGGAGCTCAGTGTGTGGATATGCTGAGTAAACTGGGAGGAACAGGGTTAGATCACTAATTGTTCGTAGTGTGTGTGTGTGTGTGTGTGTGTATTCATGTTCTGGTTGGTGTTGCTGGTGTGACCAATTTATTAGCTCGCAGGTAAAAACTGTTCTTGAATCTAGTGGTTCTGGTTTGATGTTCCGGTACCACTTTACAGACGGCAGAGTGGCTGGGGTGTGTGGGGTCAGAGGAGATGCTGATGACTTTCCTCAGACATCTCCTGTAGATACCATTATTATTGCCACTGTTGCTATGATTGTTACTGTTATTATAGCCATTTTCATTAACCTGATAACACAAAGTTTATTTTGTACTGGAAACCATTGTGAGAGTTTGCAACTGAAAAGTATTGTTCACTGTGTAAATACTACCAAGCACTCTAAACTTCATCAGTTCGCTTGTATGGAAGCAGCTTTTTTTTTGTTCTCTCCTGCAGCCCCTCCTCTTCACTCATCCTCAATGAAATAATATTTCACTGTTTGCTAACAAAGGCTACTCACTGCTTCTGATTTGTTCTTTTTCATCATGCTCAAAAATTGTTGCCCAACAAAGCGAACCAAAATGATAAAAAAAAAAACCTCCTGAAGGTAAAAATCTTTGCGAATGCTGTGTATTGCAGCCAGCAAAACGGAAAATCTTTGTGATGGTTCATACATGCGGCATATGCCTTGTTAACACTATGCTGATAAGCATAGGGCTGACTGCAAGCAGAGCTCAACGGTGCAGTTTTGTCACGACTGGTTAAATTATCATGGAAATTATTCTGCTTTACTGGACACATTGGTTCTGGTTTAATAATCACCACGAACAGTAACAGCGTGTTCAAAAATGCGAGAAACATTCAGGATATTGTACGCATGGTACAGCAATATGGAAATCATAGTGTATGTACAACACTACAGTTGTCATTTCACAAAAGTAGTGCACAAAAAACAAAAGATTGCAGAATGTGTACCTCAGTGCCGGTTTAAGAAATGCGATTTTCACTGCAGAATTGTTTTCTGAAAAAATGAGTTTTTGTAAGTTGTTTATTCATTAGTCGTTTATTCATTAGTCGGTCTATTCATGCTCATATTTAGTTTGTCTTGGGAGCTGCACTGTATGTATTTAACTGTTTTTGGGCTGTTTTTCATGAGAAAACATCATACATCATGGTATTTGGTATTGGTATTTATACCAGTATACCACCCACCCCTTGGTGGCAGTAAAATCTACCAAAAAATAGCTAGAGTGTCAATCCAGTTAGCTGAAGCACATGCCTGTTATATCATGTAGCTGGAATTCCTGCATAATCACTGTGGTAAAAATAAGCCGACATTAGACAATGACAGTGTTAGGGTATAAATTGCGCTGTAGTGCAAGGTATGTCAAAGCTTTGTTTGTCCAATTGAATTAAACCACACAGCACATGTGTGAGTACCCAAACACACACACATCTACTTGGTCCAGGGTCAGCAGCGTTCGCCTGTCCCACCACACTCTTCTGAGTGCAATTAGGGCTTTGGGAAATTAAAGCCTGAACTCATGTGACCATTTCCTCACTGCAGTCTGGTCAGCCAGTCCTCCTCTCTCTCTCTCTCTCTCTCTCTCTCTCTCTCTCACTCACACACACTCTCACACACACACACACACACACACACACACACACACAAACGCACAGACATACACAGTCTCTGTGAACTCAGCTAACTCTGCCTTCTGACCAAAGCACTAACTTCAGGAATTAGAGAATCATTTAAGAGGAGCAGTCTGTTTTTTCCCTCTCTGTGTTTTCTTTGGTCTGTTGAGGAGCATATCGAAAAGCAGATCATGTGCTCTGGGTTAGTCATGGTTTTCCCACCTGCATCCACTGTTGCACAAGACAACCCTTTGGCTCAGTATTTTCAGATTAACTCCAAATGTATTGGTTTGAAAGGGCCATTGCGTTTGTACTGCATTTGTATTAGTAATTTTAGCAAATATAATTTATTTTGGTAAAAAATGAACAGTCTCCATAGGTTTTGCTGTCTGATAATGATTCGGTTTGTCAGCTATAAACTGTCCTGTATGATTATTAGTTCTCAAATGTCACATTTCTTAAACTCATGCAGCAGAAACTCTTAAAGTCTTTAATAATTTAAATGCTAGTACTGAGGGTGGAGCTTGTCAGTATTTTTAGAGAGAGCGTATAGAGTGGAGAGTGTCATGCACTGCTTACGCATGTCATGTTCTCCTACAGGATAAAAGACCTCTTTGATACTGTTTTTGTGAAGATGCAGACAGAGTTGTACAGATTAGAGGAGATTAAATGTTCTCGCTTTTCATAAGCATGCTGATGTCATTGCTGACTGAAGCCACGTTTATGTTTATGTAGGTATGGGCTGTTAATTATCGGATTAATATGATTAGACAAATAAAAGTGGATTATTTTATAGACAAAAAGTTAACAGGGAGTGAATGAGGCTGTATTGTTTTGAAATACCTTTTTTTTTTTTTTAAGATATTTATGCCTGAAGCTTTGTAGATCCTCTGTCCAATTGGCAACAACACGTAAAAGCTATCTCTCAATAACTAATGAACTGTCAACATTGACTGCATAAAGCCATCAAATATGCATCAACATGCTTTAATTTGTTTTAGACTGTTACATTCTTTAAGGCAGCATTATATATATTCATAATTATAAGGCAGTTCCACAGTGCAATGCAATGACAAGCTTTCCTGAAAAAATCAATTTAAGGTGGGGGATAGAAGCAGTGAACTGATCATTTCAAATAATATATGATGCTGTACCTTTTTGTCATCAAGTGTACAAAATGTTTAATTTACAATTTTTGTGATGTTAATGTTTGTTTTACAATTTTAGGTACATCCAAAGTATTGATAGATTCACATGCTAGCTAACTCCTCAAGTTATTGTTTAAAATGTGTTGATAGCTAACTTACCTATTGGGTAGCAAGTTCTTGTTGTTATTATCAAATCATTAGCTATGTTAGCTATTTCCTGATGTAATTGATGTCTAAGCAGAATCTTACTGTTTTATAAGGTTCCATTTGGTTAAAAATAAAGCTTCATAAATAAAGCTTACACAACTGCCTCTCCAGAAAGCAAGAACGCTGACTTGGCATTGAGATAACCCCAAAGGCTCAATTGGGAAGGACTAGTGACTTGACTTTAATATGCAGTAAGCAATAGCTCACAGAGTGTAAGTTATCGGAGTATATCTACCTACCAGGTGAATCCTCATGAATCCTAGACATTTACAAATGTCTCTGTCTGCAAATACTGCATGGAACTGTGTATTTGTGCCCTCATAAATGCATGTGTGACTTATGATGTTATGGATGAGGTATTAGTGTTTCATAAAGTTTTTACTTTAGTGTTAATATGTTTTCTAAGTCTACCTGAAAATGAAAGAGGAAGCTTCAGCAAAAAATAAAAGCTCCAGTTCATTTTCTCTGCTTCATGGTCATCTTCGTGATGATGTTCTGTTGCCATGCTGCTACATTTCGTAACCATGTAAAAAGGGTCACTCAGATGTTAAATAGAACAGTCATGTGCAAATATTGTTTCAGGTGGACAATGAATAGAATGATAAGACACATTGCCGGCTTGGCCTGAGCTACAGTCATGTAGCAAAGTGTGATGTGCTTCCAGGAAAACCCAACTCTCAGTTTTCATGTGGCCACACACACTCCACTCCCACTGCAATCTCACCTGGCCTAGTTAAAGCAAAACAAAATGGAACATATTTCATCTGAAATAATGTAACTTTTTTAAAATGTTGTTTATTATTTATTTTTTAAAGTAGTCTTTGCTTTGCGAAGCACTGGAGACACAAACAGAACCTATATGAATCATTGTGCTTAATTGGTTCAAAATCAAAATTTTGGACTTTTCAATGACTTGGACTTGTACCTTACTTATGTTTATTTTATTTAAATAAATGTTTGAACATGTGAACACTACTAAAACAATAATAACACTTAGCAGACTTCATCAAATATTTTGCTAGTTTAAGCAGAACTGAAAAATGGTAGCCAATACATGATTAGTGAACACAGTTTTGATATCAAAATATCACATTTTCATTGAAACACAAAGTAGTTTACTTAATCACAGAAAATATGTTTCAGTAGTGACAGTTCTTAAGGGTTCCATACAAATTTTCAGACTTCAAGACATATTTACTTCAAAACAACGGGATCTAACTGCTCACCATGTGGCCATGAGGGACAGGGTTGCAGTTTTGCTCCCTGCTCCAAAATGCAGGGGTGTAGCTAAAATAAGGCTCTGTCTGTGGACTAAAGCTTTTTTGTGTTTTGGTATGGCACGAAAATGTGGGAATGTTTGGTGTTGTTTAACTCAAAAATTAAACTCATGATAAATCTGTTGCATTTAAGTAGATCATATCAGAATCCTTATAAATATCTAAGGTCTGAATACTTATTTGGTTTTTAAAATAGTTCTTTTACTGTAGGACTGAAGTTCTAATTTGCTAGCATGGTCCGTACTGGCTTCGTTGACACTACCCACCTTATCTTTTAATTTCATCTGTCCACCTCCAGCCAGAACAGGTGAAAATAATTATTAATCTGATTTTATTGTGCTTCTTCATATATTAGTTCTATAGCCATTCACTGAGAGTTCACGTTTTCATTATTTTCATTACTTTAAACATACTGTAAATGGAAGGAATGTCTACCGCTTTTTAAGGCTCTCCTTGTATGTTTAATTTCAGATTTTCCTTTGCATTCTTTTGGTTTGTCGTCTTTTGTTCCTCTCCATTTGTTTTGCCAGGAAGTGGTAACAGCTTGGGTGTGCATATATATAATGTGTGTGTGTGTGTGTGTGTGTGTATGCACAGATATAGTGGCATATATTTCAGCTCTGGCAGTGTATCTGGATAGCCTGTGGGGTGACATGTTGTGGTGATGTCTTGTGGTGGATTATGATGGAGCAACACATTTCAAGGTTATGTCTCTTCTGTGAACAGTTTTGTCTTTCTTACAATGGCAAAATGACTTCACGTATTTGTTTTCCAAGTTCTGGTGGCTATACACATAAACAAACATGTTGTGCTTTTGCTTAGCAGTCTGCATGAGCTTGTTACAATAATGACATTGTGGTGGACCACACTAATATTCCAACCTGAATGACACTGCCAAGGCAGACCTGACTGAAGTTAACAATCCATGTATCCTCAGTTGATTAACTGTAGTGAAGACACTTACTTTTGTTACAAAAGAGACTACTTGCTCTCAAAGAAAGCACTAGGGATACCAATAAAAAGAAGGCCAAAAGATGGCTCATTGATTACATTTACATAGCTAAATTGGAGATGAAAGTCATTGCAAACATTTACATAAGTAGCAGATATTCTTATTAAGAGGAACTTGCAGTGACAGAGGAATGTTGCTTTAGGAGTTGTGCCTGTGGCTTCCCTGTCTTAACAGGGAATCAGACCTTCAAGCTTCTGTATGAGGAACTATGGTGTTATTCACTATGCTTTTTAGTGAGTGAGTTGAAAGGTGAAGAAATTGCCATTTATTAGTGACTATGTACATCAGTACAGATGATTACATTTCATCCCCTTGGAATTTTAAGGTTCTATCTGACAGTTTGTCAAAATTGAGTTTTTCACATATTTTTATTCTGTGACAACTTTTTCACGTTATGTGAGGTGTTTTTTGAGTTGTATGCATTTTTGGACTCTTTAGAAAACAAAAGTTCTATCTGCAAAGTCAAACCCCAGCTTAGTTCTATAAGGTTGTGAGCCAATAAGCACTTCAAATACACACAAGAGGACCAGTCAGACTCTTCATGTTGCCGCACTGCTCAGTGACTGCAGGAAAAGGAGCACAGGAATCAAACAAGAGAAAATGACAACGCAAAGTTTAAGAGAAACTTTAAGATGGAGGATTTCATTCATGATCTCATGAAGGACAGCACTACAAATTACAGGCAAGTAAAGTCTTTTTTAATCATTTTAGATCTTGCTGAGATGTTTTATTTACATTGTTAGCTACCGTGCTAACCAGGTAATGCTAGCTTGCTAATGTTAGACTGCCAGCTAATGCTAACATTAGGAGACAAGCGTTAAAGGTTAAGTGTGGGTTTTTGAAGAAAGATAATTCTAACAGCTTACCCCTATATTAAATATTATTGATTGCAGAATGAATGTAATTGTACCATTATATGTAGCCTTTAGCTAGTCAGAGGTACCATGCCACTAGCTTTTTTGTCTCTTTTTATTTTTGTGATGACCCTGATCCCTGACATGGTAAATATGTTTTCTTTTTCTCCAGGCTAGTGACAAGATAAAGGTAGCAGAAAGAGGGGCAGTGGAGTCGTGGGTCTTTCCTGGACATAACAAGGGCCACACCTCTGGAGCCAGCGGCCTGCAGATGGACAGTATTATAGTGCTTTGTTGAAAAAAAGGCTATAGGGCTCAGAATCTGACAACCTGATGAGTTAGAGGTATTTTATGAAAATGAGATGAAACAATAATTTTTAATTGTTAGTAGGAAATGAGTAGTTGCATTATTGGAATGTTTTTTCAATTACTTGACAATAGTTTAATTATTAATTAATTTTAATTAATAATTATTTCTAAGTTTGTATATTTGTATGTCAAAGTTTATAAAACTGTGAAACATAAGTGTTGCTGAAACTCTGACTCTTTGCAGTTGTTTAAAAACTCTTATTGTCTTCGAGTTTAAAGGTAATTAAATAGTGAAAATTTGAATTGATGGGGTCTTAATTACCACATAAACATCAATTTAATCCATTCATCCAGCTTTTTTCCCTTTTTTCTCCCAAAATGAAACATTTGGCTTATTATTATTATTATTATTATTATTATTATTATACTTAAACAGCAATGCTTCTTGAATAAGAAAAAGATGACTTGTCCTAAAACAAGTAAATGTCTTAAAAAAATAAATTGATAAAAATAAATGTCATAAAAAGGCATTAAATTAAATGTTTTGTTAATGTAGACACTCTGCAACAACACTAACTTTATCTTTTAAAACAGATTTTGAGTAACCTGTTTGTGATCCTTGAAAATCATTCTTTTCATGTTTTGTCAGATAAAACCTTATAATTCCAAGCAGAAAGTGAGTTCTTAGGATTAGACAGTTCTATCTGCATTTATCCTGTTTGAAATAAAACTCATTTACAAATCTGATAGGCTTTTGATATGATACATTTTGAATACATTTTGGATGTCTGTCATTTTCATGTATGACACAGACTTGTTCTACATATCAATTTTGCTATTTAGAATGCAAAATCTTTGAACCTCAATATCTCAAAACTGCTCAGAACGCAGATAGAACCTTGTAATTCCAAGGGGACGATTTCCCATTTATATTTATATTCACAAATATATTGGCTGCCCATGGATCATGCGCACCTAAAGAGCACCAACAATCCTTCAAGGAGCTTAAGATGTGAATGCTGACACTTGCCTATCATAAGAGCCTGGGCCAGAGTCCAAGAGCAATTCACAGTTGCAAAAGGATATATTTTTTTCTTTTTTTCCCCCCTTTAAGGTCGAATAACAGCTGATGTCTGAAGTTGTGCCTTTCTGTGTTTCCCAACTCTGCAGCCAGACATCCTAGTCAGCCTGCCCTAGGAATTGGCTTGCTTAAATCACTAGGGGAGGGAGGGAGGGAGGGAGAGAGAGAGAGAGAGAGAGAAACACAAATACTTTTAAACTTTATTGGAAGAGAGAATAGGCTAGGGAGGGAGGAGTGTAGAGAAGTTCAGCAAGTCTGATCAACAGAGTTTTCAGAAATATAGACATTATGAGCAATGAAAAGAAGCTATTTCCTCCCTTTCTGGTGACCTTAAACAACGGTACAACAAACGACGGATTGATGCCAGTCTGCTTTCGTTTGAGGGAAGGCATCCAGAATGGGTTATTAGAAGAGAGCAAGTGAGAGAGGGGAAAAATGCCTCTGGCTCTGGCTTGCTCAAGAAAAAGACAAATGTTATGACTGAGGAGTTTTATTTTTCCCATAACTTTCAGCCCTGGTTCTGGTTGCAGACTCAAATGATTTGGAGCCAAAGAGATAAGGCCATCGATGTAGAGCCATGCACACACTCCTTTTTCTTTACCAAGTCATTGCTATCTTATCTATGCCTTGGTGTTGCTTTTCTGTCCCCTAGCAATTCAAAAACAAACCCATCTCAATGAATCCCTGAATTTGATATTAAAACCTTATCCACTCTCACTGATCTTTTTCATTTGACTTATTCCGGTGATGAGGAACACCTGAGGGATCATCTGATTCATATTAACCTCTGCCTGCCACAGTGCTCCAGGCAGCAGTCTCAGGTAGAGCATTCTGGCAAGGTCTTTTGTTGTCATTCCTAATGCTATCTGGAGCACGTTGGAACTTTTTTAGCAGAGAAACACCCATCAGCTGTGACCAGGACATAACTATCTATTATAGAAGCCCGTTTGGCAGGTTTGCCAAGCCCTCTCGCAAGATAATTGCTCTTTCCTATTATTCTCTTGGAAAAATACTCATAGATGGTAATTATGTAGTATCTTAGCTACAGTGGCTGCAGTTTGAAGTTTCGTCGCTACAGGCCTTAGTTTACCGGTTTTCCCTGCAAATGTTTTTCAGCTTGCTAATAAGTCTTGTGTAGAGAAAACATTTTGAATGGAATAGTAGAAGTGCAAGAGAATGCACGTGCTTGGATGCAGCGTTCTAATCGAAATCCTTTCTTTATCTTGAGAGATATGACCATGTTTTGTATAGTGCAGAATTCTCATGCACTACACACTGCAAGAATAATTAAAGCTTCATAAATATTTTGTTGAGCTGCAGCTTGGAGATGACAGGCTATTCGGCCTGCTAAAATTTGTGGGGGGGGTGGGGGGGTCTGTCAGCCACTTGTCAGCAGACTGAAATAATTATAGCCATTTCAAGTAATGTGGTGGAGAACTCTAATGAGAAAAAAGTATTGGTAATTGAAAATGACAATTGAACAGTCTGATACATGCCTAAAACATCTATTGCATGTTATTCACACCAATTTAACAAAAGAAACCGAGCGGGGTTCCCTATTCTTTGTTTTATGGTATATTAGCTGGTTGCTTAACAAACAAACAAGAGCATGGATAACAAAAAAAATCATAGCTCTGCACACTGCAACAGCATTGTCTTTCAGGGAAAGATACACACTGTGAATGCATCCACTCTTCAAAAGTTATTCTTAGTTTTTTTTTGTTTGTGTTTTTTTTTAAGTTGGTAGCAAATGACATTTAAATTTTCATTAACAAAGTTAAGAAACACAGTATTCTGAATGTTAACCACAAGAAGTTATGCAAGTATGCAAGTTTTTGTTATCTATTAATGCCACTAAAACTGAAAATCACCTTTTTGTGTGACAAAAATACCAGTGTACTGGTACAGAGGAGCTAGGTGTATATGGTATAGGGTACATGAGGTCCAAAGGTCTAAGACCACATTGAAAATGTGCAGTTATTTTTTTCTTTTTCATTTAAACTTGACAATGAAATAAACAACAGAACATATTAGAATTTTGAAAATTTTAAAACAAAGAATATGTCAAGTAAAAGGAAATATTTGAAATTCTACACTATTTCTAGGTCACTATTGTAATTGTCTAATTAAGGACAATTATAATAGTGTATAATAATTATACAATTAAAAAAAAAAAAAAATTAAAAAAGACGCTTTCCTATGACTGTCAATATTACAAGGCAATATCTGTGTATATCCACCACATGCACACTAACCTTAACCTTGTTTTTAGTTACTTTTATGTAACCATGACATCAGATTAATTTAAAGTACGTAGTTAATTACTCCTGCCCCTACCTAGACTGAATCTAATATTTTTATCTTTTCATTATCCCCTAGTGTCAGTGTTACATCAGTTCAGTCCATTGATTTATTATTTTTTTTAAATATTTTTTTATAATTAAATCATTAAGAGGTGAACAGTCATTCAGAGTGTTCTGATGTGAAATGCTCAGTTCCAGAGAGACTTACTGAGTCAGAATTGTTCGCATTAGTGGTGTTGGGAACCAGGGGCCATATTCCTATCCTTTTGTCTTAACTTAAGATCTGACAGGTCAAGATAAGAATTTTCACAAGTTTGTATTACAGAAGCAAATCTTATCTTGATTTAGGAATCTTATCTCAAGTTAAGCTGAAACGTAAACACGTAATCAAGCTAGTTAGCCAGGCAGCTAGCTACTGTTACTGATGTACAAAAAATGTCGAACAAACTAAAGTGTGATGAACTGAAAGTTAATAATATGGTGTCAGCGCTTCGTGCTCTTAAGACAGCTCTGGGGTTGTCTTAAAGTTAAGACAGAATGTAGGAAATTCTGTCTAGTTAGGATGTTTCTGTAATACTGTTTTCTTATGTGGAGTTAGGATAAGATTATAAACTTAAGAACTGTTGTTCTGTAATAGCTTCTGTCCTAAATTCAGTCTTAACTAAAGTTGTCACGGTGACTAAGCAGATAAGATTTCAGGCTTTCAAGTTTCTGTAATATGGCCCCATCTTTTTTCTTAACTTAAGATCTGACAGGTCAAGATAAGATTTTTCACAAATTCGTATTACAGAAGCAAATCTCATCTTAATTTACAGCATCTTATCTCAAGCCAGACAGCTAACGTTAGCTACCGTTACTGATGTAAAATGGTCAAACAAAACTAAAGCGCGATAAACCGAAAGTTAAGAATATTGTGGCAGCGCTTTGTGCTGTTTTTCCAGAGCGTTGACACTCTCCGGTTTCAGTTTCATTTCCAAATGCTTTAGCCAAGCATGTTATTCCTCGTAATAAATAGACACCCGTTCAGCTATGTCCCCTCATTATTCATCCACCATCACTGTAGTATTGTATCTGACGTGTTTTTATCAAACACCCGAAAGTAATAAGAGGGGGCGGTGGAGATCGTGTGTGCAGCGTCTGAGTTCTTAAAAACCACTGTTTTAAAAAAAAACTCAAGTCAAAGCATCGTTTTCAATGTAGATAGACGTAGCATCATTATGCTAGTTATAGTGAACTGTGCTGCCTATCACTACATAAAACAATAGGAACAGATGATTAAAACAGAAGTTAAGACAGATGGGGTTGTCTTCAAGTTAAGAAAATATTGAGAAAATTTGGCAACTTAGTTTCTGTAATACTGTTTCTGTAATACTGTTTTCTTACCGGGAAATAAGATTATAGACTTAAGAACTGTTCTTCTTTAATAGCTTGTGTCCTATTTCAGTCTTAACTGAGGTTGCCATGACAACAAAGCAGCATTCTCAGACTTAAGAATTTTCTGTAATATGGCCCCAGGCATCTGAAGTGCCTCTAAAAACTACATCACCGAAAATTATTACACAAAATGATTACGAATACGCTGTCTGGTGGGTTTTAATGGCATCTCTTTCTAAAGCCTGCATAACGAGTACTCAGCTAGTCGATTACTCTTGCCCCTCACCAGACTGAATCTAATATTTTAGTCTTTTCAGTATCCCCTAGTGTCAGTGTTATGTCAGTTCATTACTGTACATACTTCTCAAGCCATCAAATATGAAGATTCCTTGTTATCCGCAACCTGTTATTACTTCATGTTTACCAATAAGTTCCAGGACGTAATTCACACTGGTAAATGGTGAGTTTGGATGTATGTTTGGGGCGTTATCAATGCTTTATGGTCTGGTACAGTTTCTCAGAGTAGACAGAGTGTCAGGGGAAGTGTCCAAGGCAACTGAGCTGATGGATTCGCATGCCTGTTTGCTTGTTTACAGCAGCACCAGCAGATAGCTTACATGGTTCACCAGATCCCTTTCTTGCAGACAGATTCCTCTCAAATTAGGCAACACTAGTCTGTTTTTGCCCCAGTTTGCCTTGCATTCCTAGCACAATGACAAACAGAGCCTGGTTAAAAGATTCTTCTCTCTCTGCCTGGTGCCTCTTAAATTAAAACCAAGTGAGTGCATAGTTCCTCCTACAGCAGCAGGCTGAATGAAGTCATTTTGCTGGCCTCCTCACAGAGTCAGTGGTTCAGGCAACATAATGAGTAAAGCACCCTTCTGGTTGGCAGGTGGATGAATACTTTACTGAAGACAGTTTCATGTTCATCTGAAACAAAAGTACAAATAATATAAATAAATAGTGTTTACTTACTTTCTAACACTATGTGTAAATGAACCAGTGTGAATGTGTGTTTTTTTGGTTGTTTTCACTGGAAGCTGTGGATGTTCACAATATTCTAATTCAGTTTGTTTTGATATCCATATACACCAATGTACGGTAGAACAAAATTTGTTTAAGGTATTCTCAGGTATATAAGACATTTACAAAATATGTTCAGTCTTTTTGATTCAAGTGCAGCAACACAGTGGCAAAAAAGGGGGCAAAAGGTGACCTTACAGTTCACAGTAATGACTTGTTTGCAGCAGCACTTGTAACATTTTTTTTTCTTTCCAAGAATGATACCTAAAGTGAAACCTTGAGTGTTATTTAAAGGGATTTCACTGATGTTTAGAAGATTCTGTGTACTTCAGTGGTTAAGTTAGAGATTTGGTGTAAAATGCTCTGTGAATGCTCCTAGAGAAAGCTACCACGTCAGACCTCTTTACTTATATACCAAATGTCCAAAGTGTTTAATGGCTCTAAAAGCTACATCACAGAAAGTTTTTACATGGAATGTTTACAAATACACTGCATGATGTCTCGGCCATAATTTTATGATGGTTTTGAGACGATTTTGGCCTTTAAAAGCTATTCAAGGCAGAGAGGTACATGTAGGGTGTAGAAATCTGAATTGCAAAATTTATCCAAAATAAACCATTTCACTTCAAACCACTTGACTTGGTTTTAATCTCAGTGACTGAACTGTGCAGAAATCTTGAAAAATCAGTGGAATTCATCTTTAAGATGAATTCTGAAAGTAGGCTATCAGGCTTAAACTTCTTAAACACTTTACTACTCCAAAGGAAGAAATTCACAGCTAACATCATATCACACATTGTGAGGATGAAGTATTACGGGCTAGATTTGTTACAGGATTAAATTGGATTCACACACCCCCAACACCCCCCAATAAAACAAGCATTTTCTGCTGGTGTGAGTCTGATATTTTTACCTGGTCATGAATCAAACCATCAACATCTCCATCTCTAGTAATAAAAGTAGTAGTAAAAATCTTTGATTTGATCACATTACTGAGCAAAGCAGTATTTAACCAACAAATATTGATTTGTTCAATTTATATAAATTATTTAAATTGTCATGTTCCTCAGTTTTAATTAGTGTTATACATAAACATATTTATGGTATTTATCCAATGCTGAGTGTCACATTGGACGTCCTGCAAAGTATAGTGTGATGAGTTCATAAAACACTCTCAGTGGGGGTTGTAAAAACTTATAGTGTTCAGTCAGCCTTGTTATGGTAGAGTTCAGAAGGCAGGCTGTCCCAGGCAATATTTGAGTTCTTGCTGGAGCTTGTGATGCCTCTTCTCTCATTTACTTACATGCCTTTTTTTTCCCTCTACACCATGTTGCCTTTGTTCATTGTAATGCATTGCTGTATGCCAGTTGTGAGGTCAACCACTTTGAAGAAGCTGCCCGAACTTGTGTATAATATTGACCTGCTTTGCATTTGATATCTTACCTGTCCCTCATAGCCCTCTCTCTGTTTCCTTATGCGCAAGTGAAGATCATTTGAATGCCGTATCCTAACCTACCACAACGGTTATCGGTTTTTGGAAAAGCATGTTATGAAAATATTATTTTCCAAAGAGTGTTGGTCATTTTCTAGGTGTTTGAAGAATCCTGTGCAAATGAATTTCGAATGCCACGGACCTGTGTCTTCAGGTCTTGACAAATATGTTTAATTTGGCAGGGCAAACCCTTCGTCTGGCAGCATACTTCATGAAGCGGCATGTCAATCTCCGATGTGTTATCAGACAACACTACCAAGGTGAGTTAACTCACAGTAATGTGGACAGCCCATTGAGACTTGGATTCATCAATTTTGGCAGAAGTTAGCCAAAGCTAAAGCCAACAGCAAGACCAATCCAGTCCCTCCTTTCAGCATTCCCACCAAAGCCTCAACCCCAGAGCACATGCACACGTTACATAGGATAGAATGCCTGAATGCTGGTGCTAAAGCAGTTATGATCGATTTTGTAATTTTTTCTTAGGAGAACTAACAATGATGCTTTCTTTTACAGTCTAGATATTAACCAGGTACAAACTCAAAGCATTGTGTAATTATTTTTGAGTAAAATGATCGCAAGTACCCTGACAGTTTAACTATGTTACACTGAAATGCCAAACAGGGTTTAACTATTAAGCTGAAAAGAACATAACATATCTCATATTTATTTGGTCTAAATTTTTCTGTAATGTCACCTGTTTTAGCAGAAAAGTAATTAGTAAGTATACCCCAAAAAGAATTCTCTAAAGTAAATAGTAAGAATCATTGTTTTTTTTTGTTGTTTTTTTTTATTTGCAGCCCAAATTCATTTATAGCTGATAGACAAGTACATACTATGTAAGAGTATGTTTGTGTATTTTCTTTAAACATCTAATAACTACCTGGTAGTTTTTGCCCAAATTAATTACACAGTGCTATGGATAGTGTACCACACACTTAGTTTAGTACATAGAACCAGTTAGGCATTTTAGTGTAATTTTGTTAGACTGTGTTGGAAAAATCATGTCTCAGTATTTTTGGGCTGATTCTTCCTGTTGAACTTCCTACACACCAAGATAAGTCACCAGAATAAGTTTGATTTGAAACAGACCTTTCACCCCAGAGATAAGGGGGTGGAGTATGATTTTGACAGGTTTAAAATACTCCCCTGACTATGTAAAATCTTCTGATATTTTAGAAATAATTAGGGTAAATTTGTTCAATATGACATTTCCAAAAAATCTTAAGAGAAATGAAAGTCACGTTGTCCAATAATGACAAGAGAAAAAAAATACTGCAGTGTCACATGGTCAGAGGTGAACTTTGTTATAAGTATGTTTAAAGTGCTTGTAATACTTATAGTTATGAATGAAAGGCATTCAGTCCCCCAAGTGCTGTGTCAACAACCAACATATTTAAAGTTTAACCATTGTTTACACAGAAAACACTAAAATTGCAAATGTAATCTGTAGCATCCATATGCCTGCATACTGGACATGCACGCAAAGGGGAGAGGGATACCTCTGGTGTGAAGACCAGTCTCACATCCCTGTTCTGTTTTCACTTTCTAAGAACCTTCAGCAAGTTAGCACGTTTTCACTGTTATGCAAGCCAGTAGAGTAAACTGTAAATCGTGTCACCGTTTTGTGTGCTGATTTTATTGCGTTTATGAATATATTTATATTGTAGAGTTTAAATACAAGCATGATTCTGTTGAATAAAAATGAACTTTTTTTTTTAGTTCCTCAAAATCAGCAGACCTTCTCTGAAGGCCCTGAGGGTTCCCCTCTGTTGCACACTGTGGTCACTACCGGACAGAAGCTTTGTTGTGTTTAAATATGTTCTGCATATAAGCAAATTTATTTGTGGTTCTTTCCGTAACATCTGTGCAGAACTAAGAGTTTTTCCCGAGCGATTTATTGTGTGCGTGAGCCTTCCAGAGAATGGCATGGCTCCCTTTGGAAACCTGAACATGGTAGGAACTATTTATATTCTTCACTTGCCTGGTAGCACAAAATATAGAATGTCTGTCTGAGCACTGTTGAAAAGCCAGTGATGCCAGTAAATTCCATATTTTCATGAACGTTCATGTGGCCTTAATCCAAAGTTTTACTGTCTCTGTGCCTCAGCCTACAGAGTGATATTTATTCCTTTAAAATCTGTTAAGCACTTCACTTAAGATGGCAATTTAAAACTATTGCTCAAACACTCTACGTGAAGAATGACACAGCCAACCACATGACATGGCAAAGCAGCAGCTTTTTTTCAATTCAGTCATAGTAATTCATACATACAAAATAGAGATATCACCATGTAATGCACACATGCGCACACACACACACACCTCTCTTCTAAGCCGCTTATCCTTCTGGGTTGCGGGGGGAGCTGGAGCCTATCCCAGCAGTCATTGGGTGGAAGGCAGGATACATCCTGGACAGGTCACCAGTCCATCGCAGGGCAGACAGACAGACAGACAGACATATACATTCACACCCACACTCATACCTAGGAGCAATTTAGCATGTCCAATCGACCTGACAGCATGTCTTTGGACTGTGGGAGGCACCGTGTAATGCAAAATGAGCCAATTTCAAAATAAAGGAATTGTAATTTTAGTATACTTGGATAGCTACTTACTGTTCTTATGCTATGATCAACTGAAGCTTGTAACTTGAAATGTTGAGTAGGAAAAAAAAGGAAAACACTTCATCAACTGGGAATTCCTACTCAGAATGTCGGAAAGGCATTCACAAATCATTTAGCATTAGATTGTTTTGTCGACATAACTATTCACACTGTCACAACAGTAAAGAGCTGGTACAACAATAATGAAGTATATTTTAAACTAAGCTGTTGTAGTATTTGCTTTTGATCAATCAATGTAGTCACTATAGTTTTTTTACATCTGTAACATTGATCTTCAACTTTGATGTTTTGAGAATGTAGATGCATCACAAATGTTGAACTTACAACTCATATCACTAACGCTGCTGTTTAGTTACTAACAACACTTGCTTTCATGGAGACATCATGTTTTTCCCCACTCAGATAAGATTTGTTTGATTTTTCTTCTAATATTCAATGTTTGATATTGCCAACAAATGACTGAACTCTTTGTAACTAAAGAAAAAACACTGCCCCCCCAAGACTGGAGCCCTGGTTTCTGTGGTAGCCCTCAGACCTTAGCCTTAATCTGTTCGTTTGCTGAAACTCAAATACACTATGTGCTCACTGCTAGAGCTGGGCGATATGGCCAAAAATGTTATCACGATAAACAAAATTCATATTGTTCGATATCGATACACATCGCGATAAATGTCACATCATTATTTCTTTTGAGTTTGAAGGCTGATTTTTGCTCCTGGGTGGTTAATTGCTGTTTTAAACTATCCTTTATGGTCAGAACATGACAAACAGTAGAACAGTTCACAAATCTGTCTTGGGAGAGTGGGAGAAAGTGTCTGGTGAGCTGTTTTTATCAGCTGGAAAAGCACGGCCGCAGTTTTTATAATAGTCATAATTCAAGAAAGAAAAGATTATTTTTAGGTGTCTGGTGACAGGTGCTAGGCTATTACTAGTTACAAATGCTATCCAGGTGGCCAACAACACGACTGGATTTCTCTATTATATCGCAGTAGTTTGAGGGGTGAACCGCAACATATCTAACACCAGACAGACAGAGTCCTCCTTTTAGGTATGTTTAAACTGAAAGCAGTGCTTTTGTGTCTTGTGTTGTGGGCGAGTGACGGAGCGCTGCTTCAAGTCAGCCATCTGCTAAAAACAGCTAGCCTGGAACCGCTCTCCCGCTTTCCAGTGCCTCACAGCCTTTCTCAGTTTACTTTTGTTTAAATCAGGGCTGTAACTTGCATGAATCCACTTCTTTCTTTCACTTTCGTTGGTTGGGAAAAGCACTAATACTTAAATAAAATACTCAATTATCGTTATCATTTTATCGTCCAGCCCTACTTACTGCCTATGGCTGTGGTGATGTTCATTTTCTTGCATGGAGCCTGGATTTTCTCAGCAGGATGTTTCATGATTGGGTACCTAGGTGATCAGTGTAGTGCAGTCAAGAGGCAGACATGGGGTCTGTATCACATCCCTCCCTCAGACACCCTGTTGTTTCATTGTGTCTCTAAACTACTTTTAACATTAAGATTTTTTCAAAACCTGCCCTTCTTCCCAAAGATTTCTGTGAAATCTGTGAGGAGCCACCCACCCTGGTGTGGACATGAAGTACAAAATACATGTCTTCCATTGATCCCGGTACTTTTTCAGTTGAATCATTTGTTATTGTTTTTCTTCAAGGCATTTTCTTTCTTTCCCTCTTTCTCCCCGTCTTGCTCTGGCTTTCAATGAAAGCAACAATTGTCATAATTTAAGTAGATAGATCCAGTTTGAGAGTGCAGAGTTCAGATTGTGTAACTGATTTTCCAGTCGAGGGAAGCAAGGCTCTAGTTTTCTTGTTCTCCTCCCCAGGATGTGGTTCTCTGGGCTCGTATGTGTCGTGGGGACTGGCTGGTTGGAGGCTTGTGGTGGCTTTCTCGCTCACTCAACCTCTCTGGTGGTTTGGAGGAGAGAGATACAATAAGAGTTAGCTGGACTTTCTCACATGACAAAACACATTTGTTTACCTTCATTGCTCTGCAGGCCTCCATTTTCCACTTTGCTTTCTACTTTGAAACTATCCAGAAATACACACACACACATCTTCTAAGCCACTTATCCTTCTTGGTCATGGGGGGGAGCTGGAGCCTATCCCAGCAGTCATTGGGTGGACGGCACTGTCCAGGAATATTATTAATCAAAATAAAAAAAAACAGCTTACAACAAGTCATGTCTAACATAGAAACACACTGTGAAAATGATAATGGTTTACTGGAGTTAGTCTTTCCAGTGCAGCAATATGCTTGATGCTTTCTTGTCTTCATAGAGCTTGATAGCATGAGTGAGTTTGAAAGGCACCTCATTTTTAGGCTCTGTGGGAGGTCAAATGAGGTCTTTTTGTTTAGTGGACAGTAGGGAAGGATGCGAGTAATTGACTAAGTGCTCATTACTCATTACTCTTTTTACTATCACCAGAGAGTGTGGTAGGTTTTGTAGCTCAATGTAACCGAGACCAGCTTACTTTGAAAAGAAAAGACGTTTTGACATGCAAAATAATAAACCACAAACCTCTGTTTTTGCATGATGTGTGGGGGCAAGAGATTGTCAAAACATTGCTACAACAAAAAGAAGACCCACCGGAAACAAAGTGATGTGCAGTGGCTCAGCAGCCACCAGGAAGTACTGTGTTGGCTTAAAAAAAACTCTTCATTCCAAGAGGTGCAACCATCTAAGCGTGGGCACTATAATTAGTAGGCTGCATGACGTCCATGGCTAAGAGAGCATATATTGTCTGGCTCTCTTTGGCCCCCTTCTTCCATCATTACTGAGCAGGATGTTAGTCTATGCAGGAGTCTTTTAGCTGATGTATCAGAATTTACATTTAGCTGTTTCCTCCAAATGTGTTAAGCTGTCCAGTGATATTGCATTAGTTGCAGTTGGAAAAGATGCAGTGGCTGACTTTGTGACTCAGGGGAAACATCTGCCAGCTTGGTGGCATTGTGTGATAGGGAGAGACCTGGCTATTGGGTGTAATTGCCTGTGACTATATTGGGGACCAAATTGGGTATAAAATAAAAGCAAATAAAAATAAATTAAGATGGCATACTGTGACAATTATTTAAAATCCAGCAGCTGCATCTTGCTGTCACTGTATGTAGAGCAGGTGATTGTCGAGCTAATGACTAGCTTGTGTTTAGCCTGATGCACAAAAGTTAAGATTTTTATATATTTATTTATTTATTTTTGTTAGTTTATTTTTTTAAGCAGCCTAAAAAGGGATCCTAGCATTGTTTATTACATTTGTGCTGTGAGTAAAGCACAATATACAGTATTTTGTAAGTTTTCCCCTTCTCTTGAGATTTTTTTTTTCATGACCTCATCAGCAATTAGTTGACATCGACTCAACTTTCACCACTTTATTGTAAACTTGAAAAAATCTGAAGTTTTGCCACCCCTACATTCTACTAATGATTTATTAAATTCACCTGAATTTTCTCAAACCCTAAACCTTGACCTAACCCTGACTTCAACCATAACCTCAAACCCAAACCTAACTCTCACCGCTGACCTAAGCCTAACCCTGGTACTAATCCTTAAACACTGTTGAGAATCAACTGATAGTTTGGTAATAAATTGAACATGTATAAATTATCCACTGGTGGCTAGCAAAATAAAGTGAGACCCAATACGCCTTTTCTGTATGCATGTTAATTTTTCATTTTTGAGTAATCGATTACTGGTCTTTATGTTGGAGTACTACACCACAGAATTACTCTGTCACTAGTGGGTGGTTTGCAAAATGTTAATAGTAGCCATAGAGTTCGGTCATGAGGTCAAAAGATCAAAAGGTCATAATTTGATAGCAAATGGTGACATAATGTGTGGTTTCTTTGTGCAGTCATAGCTTTTGTGACACTTCAGAACATCAGTATGTTTGTCATCCATGCTGTGGGCTGTGAGATTAGTCACATCCCGAGTTGTGGTCTACAGAAAGCGGTTGTTGGAGAAATGCAGTCATTGCTCATGTATGATTGATTCTGGTCTATTTCACAAGCCACAGAGGGAGGAAAAAATTATAATAAAAAAAATTCTAGTAGAGATGCACTGATGAAATGAAATTTCTGGGCAGATAAGTAACACCTAGTTGTGATCAGTAGTGATACAAACAAAAAATCATTTTTTGCAAATCTGTGCTAACTGCACCATAATTTATACAAAGTGCAGGGAGCATAAGACAGTTTAAAACTCTTGATCGCTGATTTGTTTTACATACATTATGTGACCAAAAGTATGTGGACACCCAAACATCATGCCCTTACACGTCATTCCATGGTTTGGGGCATTAGTGTGTCCCTTTGCTGCTGTAGCAGCCTCCACTCTTTTAGGAAGGCTTTCCACTAGGTTTTGGAGCATGGCTGCAGGGATTTGCTTCCAGCCACAAGAGCATTAGTGGGGTTGTGCCCTGATGTTGGCTGGCTCTGTGCAGGCCAGTCAAGTTAGTATCCATCTTCCCAATTTCATGGTAGGCTCCTAAGCATTTGGGCAGGGGGTGTTCTCCTGGTACCCACCAAACCCAGATTTGTTTGTCAGACCGCCGGGTAGCAAAGTGTGATTCATTACTCCATAGAACATGTTTCTACTGCTCCAAAGAAGTGTGCCTTATGCCACTTCAACTGACATTTGGCATTACTAGTGTTGATCTTTAGGCTTCTGTGCGACTGTTTGGCCATAGTAACCCAATCCATGAAGTTCTTTTGCTGACTTTGCTGCCAAAAGCAGTTTGGACCTCAGTTGTGAGTGTTGCAGCTGAGGACAGATGATTTTATTGCTTTACATCAGCAGGTTTTCCTGACATTATCATTAATGGTTGATGGCAGCTTAACTGCCAAGTGAAAACGTTTAAAAACTACTGATGCTATAATTCATTTTCCATAGATAAATTTGTAGTAAGCTGACATGGAGGCAGGTGTCCATGAAGCATTGACATATGATTTGTTTCATCAGAGTATCCATAAATGCTGATTGTTGTGAAGTATACTCATATACTTTTTTCTTGCTCAAAATGGCAGTCTGTGACAAAGTCTGAAAATGATCATGTTCTATCAAAGTAATCATACATATCAAAGTAGATGCATGAACACCACAGCACTAGGGAAATCATGTGAAAGAAGAAAAATCCTTTTAAGAGGTTCAATAGCAAATGCTAACTCTGTTTGCATCAGGTTGGGGACAGTCCTACTTGCATTAGCCACTCACTTGAAGCTTTATGTTAGTAATCTGTTATCTCACTCATTTTTCAGTGTCCAACTTTTGCCAAAAAAAACAATTAACAGTTAGCTTAACTTACTTTAACAAATGCATAATGCTTGTTGTGATGTGTTGTATATGTTGTTGTGGCCACACAGTCATTCACCCTGCGGTTTGAAACACCCATAGAGTCCTGATCAGGCAGAGAAGTTATGATTTCTAGATTTGTCTCCATTTGAGCTATGGTTAAGCATATCTTTTTCAAATTTAACTTTGATTAATGATTGACCAATTATTGTCACTGCAGTATATTTAATTTTTGCAATTAAGTTGACACCCCTTTTGAATAATGGTCAATTTTAACTTCCAAGCATTCCAGTTTGTTCTGAAGGCAGCACATCTTGTTAATACTCCATAAGCTGTCTCCTGTTTCCATGATTTGGTAATTTTTTTAAAATTTTTTTTTAATTTTAAGAATTTAGTCAATAACAATGAACCTTCCGTTTGGAAAGAGCAGCGGGTTTAGAGGCTTTTTTTAATATTAATCCTTAGAACCCGAATGTAGTTGATTTCTAGCCTTCATAACTTCAAAACTATTTAAGATACAGACATGATACATGTCTCAGACCACTCAACGTCTTTGAGCTGTGATGACAGCATCAGTAGATAATTTGGCTTGGAAAATCACCCAAAATCCTGATAATATTGCTCTGATTTTTGGCCTTCATATTCCAACAAAGGGTTAAAACAGCGATATGATTCACAAATCACATCACTCATCAAACTCTGCCCTAACCATCCAGAGTGATTTCGTCCACCTGTATTCATCCATCAGCCAGCAATTCAGCTCCAAAATCACCCAAAACCCACTCACTATTGCTATACCATATCTCTGCTTTTAGCCTTCATTTTATAAACAAAGGGTTAAAATAGCGACATGATTTACACACCAGAACACTCAGAGGAACCTTCCATTACTAGCCAGAGTGAGAGAAACCAGCTCTAACATCCCACAACCCACAAATACAGCACAAACACAGCCAGATCACTGTGAAACCTGCTATTAGCTCTCTACTTTAGCCTTCATATGGCAACAAAAGGGTTGAAACAGCGCCGCAATTCACACATCACGATGACCATCAGGACATACCCTGTGTCCAGAGTGACTCTGTAAAGATTTGAGTGATGATTCGGTCAGTGATCCAGTTCAGAAAAACCATGGTTCAGATCCTGTGTTTACGTCCATTTAAATGCCCAATGCTCCACATGTCCGACCTAAAACTTCTCTTTGTGTCTCAAACAGTCCTGTGATTGAGTCAGACTCTGAGTTTAGTACTGATAATAAGAAATTTATAGCTAAATATGCATAAAAAAATACATCTCGAAATGCAGTCACAATTGTAAAACTGAGGCTAAACGCAAGCCATGCGATTGATACCTATGTCTGATCTGAGAGAGCAGGGAAGGGGTGGAAAAAATGTGAAAAGGGCGACAAATGCAGTGTCCCAGTTCACTACACTGAGTGCACTTTCCCTCAATCAAACAAACAGGCCCTAAAACTATTTTTACAGATAAATAACAATAAATATGACATATTATTATAAAATTAATAATATTTAGCTGTCTTTCAGTTTACATTGATTTTGAATATTAAAAATATCTATCAAATATGCAACTCAATTTGTAATTAAAAGTAAAGCCTGTCTTGCTGTGTATCAGAGTTTTAGCACTCAGCATGAATCCAAGAGGACAAAAAATCAATAAAAAACATGGCCACCTTATGCTAATTGTTTATTTTTACTCATAATAACCAATAGAATGAATCACAATCAAAATTATTGCACTTTCAGTTCACAGACACTCCAGACTAACAATTTCTGAAAAGGTATCTGAGGTACCACTTGTTTTCAAGATCTCTATAAGCAAAAAATTAAAAAAATTTGCAGGAGCAATTTTGATCAAAAATTACCTAAATTCAATATATGACATTTCTGTTAGCATTTACATGTCAAAAATGGCATATCTGTGTAGCCCAGGGTCTCCTTAAAATAACAACATATGGCATGTGTGACTGTCCCTTGTACATACTTTGTAATTAGGGTTCAAGCATGCAATGCATTGAACCCTTTTGTAATTGTCAAGATTTTTCTTCATATTCTTTTTCTTCCCTGAAACGGAACACACAGCCCAAACCGTAAGTCCTAGAGACTTGAAACTTGGTCAATAGGTAGTAGTCCCTCCCGCTACTCAGGCGCAAGGAATCAGCCCAGTCGGCCACAAGGGGGCGCTATAGCCGTATTTTTTTTCCAAGTTCCTTGGGTCCAAACTAACAACTTTGCCATTTGGCTCCGCCCACTTAGATTTTGAGCTAATTTGCATAATATGTGAAACCTACTTTTGCGAATTAGTCCTACAATTTTTTGCCTGATCCTCATGTTTTTGGTGTCAAAAAATTCAGAAGAGCCTGAAGGTCAATAATTATCAAAAACATTTTGACACTTCTAAACAACATGGCTGTCATATGCAAATGAACCCTTCTGGATAAGTTCAAAATAATTCAGAATTAATTTAAAATTCTGTAACTCGACAACCCTTTAGCCAAAAAATTTCAAACTTGACGGACACATTTGGGAGAAGATTCTGAGATAGCCATTTTTGTGCGCATATGTCATTAGGGGGCGGAGTTAATGCTACATGGCTGTTTCTCAGCATCCCTACATCCGATCAGGTTGAAACTTTGCAGATACCATCTGTTGGCCAGACTATAAGTGAATCCATAAGGACAATTTGATTAATTGAAGTATATGGTCGCCATCGGCCAATCAGCATTTAGCAGGCTTTTGACAGGCTTACCATTGACCAATCATCTTGAAACTTGAATGATCTCTACATATAGCCACTTTCTAACAATAAATCAAGTTTGAAAAAATTTGACCACTGGGGGGCGCTATTCATAAAAATTAACATATTACATATTATTACTATTTTATTAGAGGTTTGCTTGAAAATCATCATATGTAGTATGTTATTCCAAACAATTTTGCAAATGCATATTTATTACAAAACTGCATAGTTTTTTGTAATCGGTAATTGTTTAAAAACCCTCCTTTTCGAACTAGTCCGTGGATTTTGATCCAATCTTTTTGAACTTGGTCTGGAAAAATTCTTTGGCATGTGTAGGTAAATAATTATCAAAAACATTTTGACTTTTCTACTCAGGGTCGTGTGGATCAATCAATTAATTACTGTGGCCATGGCTTTGCTAACTGGATTAGCTATAACTCAACAGTCATTGGTCAGATATCCAAACTTTAAGGACTTTTACATATTTGGACTGTAATGGTGTGTGCCGATTTTGGTCCGGATTGGCCACTTAAAAATCAATTAAAATGCTATTACAATGTTATTACAAGGTCGACAGATAAACAAATGGTGCCATACGACTCAGTTCACTCACATGAACAACTTTCTAAGTACATGTTCTGTCACAAATTGTACTGTTTGTCTGGTATTTTGGCTTATTCATTCAAAGACTACATTATACGAAAGCTTATTATACAAAGGTCAAAAGGTCAATCTGACCAAAACTTAGTAAACATCTTTGGTTATGGTCCCTGATCAAGAATCATACCATATTGTGGCCTTTTCACTAATTCTGACCCACTTTCACTGAGCTCATACTTTACTTTAGTCCTATGTTTCAACTTTTCATCTTTTTCAACTTTACTCATATTTTTGCCTGTAACTTTTGATCCGAGTTAGATAGAGACAAAATTTTTCTGCTGATTCCTTGGGATGTGCTGAACAAGTGCACCCTAGTCACTTTTAGCCCCACCCCCTTAGTTTTTGAGCTAATTTGCGTAATGGGAAAAACCTATTCTTACGAACTAGTCTCTGGATTTTTGGCCAATTTTCATCAAATTAGTATCGTAAGATTCAGAAGACACTGATCCTCATTAATTATTAAAAACATTTTGACTGTTCCACTGAGTGTATTGAGAATCAATCAGTTAATTACTGCAAACATGGCATTGCTTATTCATTCAAAGATTTCACTATACAAAGGCTTATTATACAAAGGTCAAAAGGTCATTCTGACCAAAACTTGGTGAACGTCTTTGGATATGGTCCCTGATCAAGAATGATACCATACTGTGGCCTTTTCACTAATTCTGACCCACTTTCACTGAGCTCCTCACACCAATAGGGCATCTTCTGAGTGCATTGGGCCTCATTATGGCCTACATCAAATCAATGGCTTAAATATAGAACCAACCAATCCACTGTGCAAGTACAACTTCATGGATGTTCTACAAAGCAGTGTAGATCAGTACATATGAATGCAAACCTATAATGTGTTTAAAACACCACTGCTTGTTGTGTATAGCAACGTAAGGCCTTTTGATGAACTGACTTCCTATCAGTTCTATTCACTCTGCCTATGAATAAGACCCATAGCTTGAGGCCTTTTTAGGTCTAATGGGCTAATCGAAAAGCTTGAGGCCTTTTTAGGCCTAATGGGCTGAACCTGCAGAAGGGTCCATACTGCTGCTGCATTTTGAACCTGCTCATTGCCGCTTGCGGCTATATTTGTAATTGAAATTGACCCAAAATACCAAACAATTACCCCAAATTACCACGGGGTTCTAAGGGTTAATGGCACATGAAACTGGGAAGATGAATAGGATAGAGAGAGAGAGAGTGAGTTCAGTCTGAATGCTTGAGTCTGTGGGCACATGCTGCTGAGACTATTGGAGTACTATCACCTTTTTTCTTCTTTTTGCATTCTTTTTCTCTTCTTTCCAATACAGCTTTTCACTGTTAGGTTCTTCAGCTAGTGTTACGATTTACACAAGGTTTACACTGTGCTATAGTCAACATGATAAAGCCATGGTCTAGGCCAGGGTGTCCAATCTTAACCTGCAGCCGCACTGGCCCTTTGCGGATTTCATTGCAACGAAGCAAGAGCACACATGATAAGTTGTTTAAAGACTGAGACTGACTAATTAAACCAGTGGAATCAAGTGTGCTCTTTTTTGTTTGGGATGAAAACCTGCACCCACACTGGCCCTTTGCGGACAACATTGGACACCCCAGGTCTAGGCGAACTTTAACCCCAGGAATTTACAAACTTTCGGATTCATCGGCCAAAAGAAAGCAGGAGGGCAAGCTGAAAAATACTGAATGGAATAACATCTCGGTAATGTCACTTGGCACTCACAGTTTCCCCAAAAATAGTTAATCAGCTAACATTAACCATTTACTGAACTAAACGTTACCTCCAAAACCACCTCAAATCAGAACTGCCCATGCTCTCCTGACTTTTTTGCTTAACCCCGCAAACAAAATAGCCACACGGCAGTCCTGTGTGACCACAGCTAAAAGCTGTTGCAGGCAAAAATCACGAATCGTGAACAAATTCTTTCAGTTAAAAATCATAGGACTTCGAACATTTATGCCAGGATTAGCCTGAACAATTTCAGCCCGTTTTGACCAAATTTTGTCACAGCTGACAAATTTCAAGTGTTGGGCCCCAATATGACCATTGGGAACGATGAACGGATCTTGTAGTGTGAAATAATCAAAGAACAGCGATGTGGCATCTGGGGTGCCCCACGACAGAGCGTTGTCTTGCACGTAGATGTAAACACGGCGAACAGAAAGATTGACGCTGCTGTTGCAGCTGTAAGATGGAACAGTGAAACAGAGCGAAGGTTCGTTGAGCTGTAGCAACAATACTACAGTCTTTCTGATGTTTCCTCAACGGAATACCATGACAGAGTCCAAAAAGATAAATGTTGGTGAGAAACAGCATTTGTTTACAGACAGCGAACCTGGTATCTTGGTAAATTTATATAATGTTCTTGATATGTTAGCACATTCGTTATCTCAAGTTTTCTTTGAAGAATAGACGGTGCATACTGTCCTCTTTGTGACACACAGGAATGGGTCCACAATTTCTCATTTTCTTTTCTTTTTCTTTTCAGAACACAAAACCTGGCAGCATCACACTTCTGTAGCCATGACAGACTGACAGTTTCTTGTAATGGATAGTGTTGCCAGTCTCCTGATTAAGACACGGCACGAATTTATGGCCTAATCTGACATAGTGACCATGTGTATGTGAGAGGGAGATAAGGTAAAAACTCTGTTGTTCACAAGTTTAAGAATACTACCTTATGTTATTTGTCTCGGGCTATCAGCCCTCAGTTTACATATAGAGTGCCCTGCAGTGAATTATCAGAGCTAGCTACCACATAGTGGACAGAAAAAGTAGCCCACTGACTTCAAGTTCATTCCATGTAGCCCTTTCCCAACAGTTTGAACAGTCTCCTTTGTAGCCTTTTTTCCCCAGACAGTGGATTGCCACTACCAGTTTTTTCCCTTCCGTGGGCATAATTTTTGGCAAAAAAAAAAGAATGCCAAATGTCATTTTCTTGCATAGTTAATCTGTCAGCAGAAAATCTTTATCATATAAGCTGATGTGCAGCATAAACAATTTTACATTAGATTTTATTTGTGATCCTGTGACTGGAATGAGTCTGATCATTTACATTCACCTGCCATATAATTGGATCTCGATAAAAGTGTCCGCCAAACAATATAAAATGTTTACAGAAAATAATTAAATGTTTACTCATAGTAAAATGTTGTCTTATAGTGAAAGCTTGTTGAATGTATAAATAAATAAATAAAATGACCAGTTATTGGTATTAGTATTGGCCACAAGGTGTAACTTATTGGTTGTTATGCTCCTGAAATGTCCTTATTAGAAACAGTGTGTTGTTCCCAGTTTTGTACTGAACTGTAGCTGTAAGCTGTATTTTACATATTTTAACCATAGGCCATCTATGTGCAGGATGTCATCGTTGAATTGCTAGAGTATTTCATGTTTTGCATATTCCAATTTCCTTCCCATTTGCTTTAGGACAAAGAGTGAAAAAGCATGTCATCCTGAAAACTGTTTTATGTGGTTGCCTAGATTGGCTTAATACAAATGACCCTGAACTATGAGGCGTTGATTCAATAGAATGATTTTTCAAATAAAAGTAATACTGAGGGCTTGTATGACTTGATATACAAATCATTTCACAAATCAGTTTCTATAACAGTTTCACTTTTCATACTTATACAATGTAATGCAGTACATCAAAATGCAGAGAATATTAAATACCTCTGTTTAACCAAGTGAACTGTACTGCTTAAATGCTTAAATACGTGAAACTATAGAGTTACTTGACTCTGCCTATCAAGGTCTGACAGATCTTGTACTTATCTAGCTATTTACTTCTAAAATAGAACTAATAGTCTGTCTTTACCCTGCTGTTAGGGTAGCCCTTTAGTCTAGTCTTTTATAAAATCTAATAGGTTTGGGCTAGGGTGCTTGTTTTTGTATGGGTTAAATGCTGCCCAATGATCCTATACCTGTAGAGATTGCTGTCTTAAGGACCTGCTCTGTTCTTGCTCAGTCAAGGATAAGGCTGCTGATAGGGCTTCATTAGCTCTTTTGAAGGCACATTCAGTAAGATTCAATAAGCCGCTTTTGTCTTTGTGTTCTGTCCTTCTTCTCTTTTATCTTCTTATGGCTGCTTTTCCTTTAGCATGGGGACAAATGAGAATGAGGACTTCAAAGCATTGTATTTGTGTGTATTTTTGTATTTGTGTATGTATCAATTGGCCGATAAAGCTAGCAGGGAATAAGTTTCAGTGGATTTGTCGGCATTGGAAATCCCATGAATAAAGCACGTAGGAAAATAATCTAATATAATTCAGGAATATTTTGTTAATTTGAAGCATCGATAGCTTGTTAAAAAGATATTCACTATTCTAAAAATGGAGATTTAACTGAGCCATTGTTGACTTCATTGCTAAAAGTGAGTTACAACTTACTCATTCATAGTGATTAGACAGCACAGTGCCACTGCCCCACACATGGAAGAGCAGAGTTCAACTTTCCACTCAAGCAAGAATGCTGCCAGTGTCCAACATATTTACCTACCTGTAAAATTAAATTTCATTTACCTCTTTTTAGATGTTTATTGTTCACAGGTGTCTGCAGTTTACTTGAGTTTATGGAATCTTATCATTGAGACCTGACATAATTGAGAACCAAATAAGTCAGCTATTGGAATTTTTAACCTCTTAGGATATGCAGTTTCACCTGTGCTCAGTGTGTGCATTTTCCAAACATGCATCAATTCTAAATGCATGAAATATGATTGCTTTTCTCAAATGGGAGTAAGATGTCAGCGTCAGATATTTACAACACTGATGACTCTGAATTGTCAACCCCAGATTGCAGTATTAAGAACTATAGTAGAACTTGACTCATACTTTTCGTAGTTCCTCTATGCATGACTACATAGGAATGTGATACCATACAATAGTCATACCATTGTTATTGTGTTACTTCAGAGTGACCTATTAAGAGCAAGAAAAAACAACTGCTTCACTCATGCAAGCATATCATCATGTTTATCGCATAAGCTGAGAGAGAGGCATTCCCTTTTTGTTTTAAAGGCAGTGCCTAAGAGACCAAGTGAAAACCATGCAATCCCCATGGCCTGTTCTCATGATTACACCAAATATCTCCAAGTATTAACAAGTCAACACAATGGATTTTGTCCTTTTCCCTCCTTCCTTTTTCCCCCTCCGTTCTTCTTTTTCCTTTACAATTTGATTACTCCACTAGTTTACAAGATTACTCTTTCTCAATCCATGTACTGTTTAGCTTCTACCCATGTCGACTGTAGGGATTATGTTTCAGGTGCTGTAGTACTGACAGAGTTTTGCCATTGAGCTAAGCATTTCTATAGGAGGCCAGTGATAATATTTTCTCTTCTTTTTATCACGGTTTTTCTTTTTCAAGATGGAGCAGAGTAGACAAAGCAGGTCGGGATATTTTTCTGGCCCCAGAGAAACCGTAGACCCATTAAACAGCTCCACAGTAACAAAGAGGGCTGCCCTTCAAAAGATGTGAGTACCATTCTGATGCAAGTCTTTCCAGCTCAGGATGGTGAAAAGACTCACATAAATGATGGCAAAAGGCTTTTGGTTTTTATTTACAGAGCCAGGCAGGCTGATGCCCATCCTCGACCAGAACCTGAACATAAATTCCAGGACCAGAACCAGCTACCAAGTGATGCAGAACAGTTTGTTCTACAAGAAAAAGGGACTGATGAGGATGAAGTCATGGATGTGTCCATGCAGAGAGCTTCTGAGGGAGATAAGGTGAGTGCTACTGTGCTACATACACTGCAAAAGTGATTTAATGGCAAAAAGTATCTTACGATGTAGGTAAGAATATCTAATATTTTTAAATTTTGAATATTCCAAGATTATTCAGTCCAAATAAAAAATATCCAGAATGGTAAATTTACAGGAGAAGGCTAAAATGTTCGTTTTCTACTTTTAATATAAGTTCATGTAAAAGGATGATTTTATTCTAAGCAATTTTGGAGCATTTCTGTTGGTCCATTCATTATCAGGCAGCTCCTGAGCTCAAGTCATGTAATAAAAAATAAAATATGCAAAAAATGGAGATGCTACTGACATTTTTGTATTTGTACTTGCCTCTATTTTAAAACGCTTTCACTTGCCAACATATAATAATTTAAAGTGTGTCTCTTAGACAGGATGCAATGATAGTCATACTGAGAAGGTCAAGCAGGACTTGGAGGCTGAGGATTGTGCAGAACAGCGTGACATGTACCATGACTCTGAAAGCAACCCACAAGACCATCAGACAACTGGCAAGAGGAGAAGACGCATCCCAAGCAGCCCCAGGGAAGACTTTAACCATCAGGAGGCCAAAAGGGCATGTGTTCGAGAGCTTTTCATTGGCGCTGAAACACGCAGTGGTTCCACCATGGCCCTGATGCAGAGCTCCACACTGGGCCCCTCTCCCAGTCACCCTGGTGCTGCTGCTCAGGCTTCTTCTGAGGGCATGTTGGAAGAGGAGCTGCTTACACATGGAAAACAGGCCCCGTGCCTCCCCCTCAGCAACAACACCGCCAAGCACACTAACCAAAGCAGACTGGCCGCAAGTCTGAGAGGCCTATCTGTCAGGGCTGTATCCTCCAGCTCCTCTATTAGTTCCAGATCGGCCGCCAAAGAGGAGAAGCCGAGTGTGCCCAGAATGTCCCGATTACGCCGACTCAAGAAATCCTGAGGGGGACCAGCGGCATAAAGTAGGAGAGGATCCCTGACGCCACTGAGATAGATGTTACCATATACCCTCCCACTGTAATGCTGTCTGTCAGCAGAGGTCCCTCAAACATACACAAACATTTGTATTTATACAGTGTCAGGACAAGGGGTCATGCATCCATTCCATGTGCAAAATATACATATAAGTAAGTACATATAATAATAGGTCCCAAATATACACCGATCAGGCATAACATTATGACTGCCTCCTTGTTTCTATGTTCATTGTCCATTTTATCAGCTCCACTTACTATATAGGTGCACTTTGTTGTTCTACAATTACAGACTGTAGTCCATCTGTTTCTCTGCATACTTTGTTAACCCCCTTTTACCCTGTTCTTCAGTGGTCAGGACCCCCATGGACCGTCACAGAGCAGGTACTATTTGGGTGGTGGATCATCCTCAGCACTGCAGTAACACTGACGTGGAGGTGGTGTGTTAGTGTGTGTTGAGCTGGTGCGAGTGGATCAGACACAGCAGCGCTCCTGTCTACTCACTGTCCACTCTATTAGACACCCCTACCTTGTTGGTCCACCTTTTAGATGTATAGTCAGAGACAACAGCTATGTGTGTCAGCATAGTTTGTGTTGGTCATCCTCTAGTCCTTCATCAGTGGTCACAGGACGCTGTTGGCTGGATATTTTTGGTTGGTGGACTATTCTCAGTCCAGCAGTGACACTGAGGTGTTTAAGAACTCCAGCAGCACTGCTGTATCTGATTCACTCAGACCAGTACAAAACACACCACCACCAACACATCAGTGTTACTGCAGTGCTGAGAATGATCCACCACCCAAATAGTACCTGCTCTGTGAGGGTCCATGGGGGTCCTGACCACTGAAGAACAGGGTAAAAGGGGGTTAACAAAGTATGCAGAGAAACAGATGGACTACAGTCTGTAATTGTAGAACAACAAAGTGCACCTATATAATAAGTGGAGCTGATAAACTGGACAATGAGCGTAGAAACAAGGTGGTCATAATGTTATGCCTGATCGGTGTATATGATATTTGTGCAAATACAGTGAGGTCCAAAAGTCTGAGACCACTGACGAAAATGCTTCTATTTTAGCATTCTATTCTAATTTCATTTGTAATCTTTTATTGCAAATTATATTTGCATCAATATTAGCATTTGAGTGAGAAGTAGAATGTTTGAAATACTTACATGAATTTCAGGTTTTTTTCTTTTTTTATTTATTTATTTTTTTTTAGTATTTGCTATGCCCCACTTTAATACCAGTGTGCAGTCGAGCTTGTGTGGACACTATAAGCCTCTGATGAGTACACCAGATCCACCTGAGAGTCATCTCAACGCAAGCTTTAAAGGAGGAACAAGTCCAAAAAAAAAAAACCTGACCATTTTGTACAAAACAGCCCTTAATTTTTCACAAATTTGCTTAAGCAAAAGTGGCCTATAAATAGAACAGAACATATATCATAGTTTTTACTTTTTGTCATCATTTTTCCTCGTTTCTAAATTTTCAAAATTCTGCAGCGTTCTCGCTTATTTCCCGTTCTAGATGGAAAAAAACAAAAAACAGATTTTCAGTGTGGTCTTAGACTTTTGCAACTCACTGTACATGAATTAATGACATGTCTCATGTTGTTATATGTATTAGGGCTGTCTAACAATTAAAATAATTCATCATGCTGAATCGCATTTTGTGTAGTTACAATTTATATATACATTTATATATAATATTTTGTGTAGTTGCAATTAATCAGATTTGACGCTAAAGAAAGATTTCCATTTAGAAAAGCAGCGTGATTTGTTGCAGCTATATGGGTGGACAAAATAACATTAATCAGAATGTGTTTATTACTTTCAGTAATTCAATAACATACTTAGGATTCACATGAAACTAAACATGACAAGCGTGTTTTACAGTGTGAACATGGTTTCCGATTTCGACATCCAATGAGAACAACAATGGCTGCATGTTCCACCCATTGAATATATCGCCCAATCAGTGGTGCCTATGGTGACTCCATGATTGTCCTGTTTTGTTCTTTTTGTTTATAGAGCTTGTGTATTTTTGTTACATTTAAGGCTTTCAAGGATAAATCTTTCAACTTATGAAAGTTTCAAATTTTCAACATTGCTTTCAACTTTTGCTGCTCGTTGATTTATCCATAGATCTCACACGAGCACTGCATAGTCCGCAGAAGGTATTGCTTAAAAGATCGTTTAAAAACTGTTTTTGAACAAGAAGGCTACAATCATGGATTCTATTTTAGCAACAGAGCATGTGAACAGCTGGGATTCAGACTGCACTACTTCAGATGGTTTGAAACTAGAATAATTTGGAGTTAAAATGGAGTTAAAAAAATTAATGGTTTTAATAATGTATCTTGTTAACGCATTATTAATTATTATTATTAACATGTTAACTTTGACAGTACTAATACATACAGCACTGTGCAAAAATCTTCGGCACATAAGCAAATTGTTTAAAACCATTTCTCTTACAAGTGTTTCTGCCAGTTAAAATCAGAATAAATAAATAAAAAAAAACAAGAATTTCAGGTTTTAAAAAAGTAGTTGAGAGGTCATAAGCTAGGTGTGTAGTCTTGTTCAAATCCACCACCAGCACTCCTAAATTAATTTAATGAAGGACTGATTAATCAGACCAAGTATTGGATGATAACTAAGAATATCGGGCAGCCTCGAGGAGAGATTTGGAAATGGATAAGTTAACCCATTAACATACTTAATATCACTACTTATTGTACTAAAATTATTTATAATAATATTATTGCTATATAATGTTATAATTTTTTTCTTGCCCCGCCAAGACAAAACAGTCAGAGAGAGCCAGAGAAACTTAGCGAGCTATAGCTAACCCAGCATAACCAAAAGCTAGCAAGATAGACCACCTGTCTGTATCTGCCTGTTGCTCAGTCTTCCGTTTATCTGAACATAAACATTGTTCTTTCCCCATTCTTTCATTCACGCATTCCTTCATTTGTCCATTTGTCCAGTCGTCGACGGCTAATATTGTTAAAAAAGAGCTGTCAATCAAGCTGCTCATTAGCCACACCCACACAGTTCTCAGATAGAACTGGTCAGCAGTTGTTAAGTCTGTCTTATCATATTTATATCTTGCATTTTTCACTCCAGCTTTGCTAGATGATTAATTTAAGACTAGAGTTTAGTATCAAACATTTTTAATATTGTATTCTGGGTTCCCTGGGACTTTAATATAAAAATCCACACAAATACTCTATCGTTCGACCTTACTGTAAGAGATTACTGACATCTGAACTCAACCTCACAACAGACTGGAAACAGTCCACTGCAACAGCTTTATCCTGTGAGAATAAAATGCTTCAAAGGGAGCCACACAAATATAATAGAGCTCTAAACAAAAACATGCATCGTGTTTAGATTGAGTTTTCTGCTCAAGATCTGAACTTCAGACAAGTAGGAGCCACCAAGAACACCATGGCTTCAAGCCAAAATCACTGGCTCCATCCGTCTGAAGTATCAAATCTTCTAGCTTTAGCTGAGCACATGATTGATTTCTGTGCACTCTCACTGTTCTACGAGTCCTTACACGATCTGTGTTTTTCACTTTCGGAGTCAGCTGTCTACTCCCTGTGGTTGTAATTTGTAAATCTGTTATTACTTATTACAGCCAGAATGTCTTGCAAAAGGAAAGCAAGCAAAATAGTTCATGTCACTGTTAAATCTTTGGCTGTGTGGAACGCATTCATGTTTGGTATAATGGCCATGACTGGATGTGCGTAATAAATTCATTTGCAAAAGCATAGACGTTCATTGTCTGAGATATCTTATCATCTTTATACATGCAGAATCTCAAGCACAATTTTTAATGTTAGTATAGTAATTATAATAAAAATTTGTATGCCAATTACTAGTGCAAATAATTTATACTTTTCTTTGGTTGCTAACTGCTAGAACATTTGAACTAAACTTTAATGCCAAACTGTGTATGAGAATATAATTTTTAATACTTTAATACCTGTCTGTCAATCATGCCAGGACTAGATCTGCTTCATAAATAGTCAGTAAGCGAAACAAAGTAGCAGTCGATGGGCGAGTCTGGGTTTTTGGTGGATGCCAGCAGAACGCTACCTACCAGAGTGCCTAGTAACAACAGTAAAGTTTGCTGGAGGAGGGAGAATGGGAGTGAGTGCGAGTGAGAGTCCGAGCGAGCGAGCGAGAGCCTGAGCGAGCGCGCGAGAGTCCGAGTAAGAGAGTGAGAGTCTGAGCGAGTGAGAGCCCGAGTGAGCGAACGAGAGTCTGAGTAAGAGTCCGCGTGAGTGTCCGAGCGAGCGAGCGAGAGTCCAAGTAAGAGAGTGAGAGTCTGAGCGAGTGAGTGAGAGTCCGAGCGAGTGAGAGTCCGAGCGAGTGAGAGTCCGAGCGAGCGAGCGAGAGTCCGAGTGAGTGAACGAGCGAGAGTCCGAGCGAGAGAGTGAGAGTACGAGTAAGCGAGCGAGAGTCTGAGTGAGTGAGCGAGCAAATGAGAGTCTGAGTGAGCGAGTGATAAATCCGAGAGAGCGAGTGAGAGTCCGAGTGAGAGAGTGAGTGAGTGAGAGTCCGAGTGTGTGAGCGAGTGAGAGTCCGAGTGAGCGAGTGAGTGAGAGTACGAGTGAGCGAGTGAGTGAGAGTACGAGTGAGCAAGCGAGAGTCCGAGTGAAAGAGTGAGTGAGTGAGAGTCAGAGTAAGCGAGTGAGTGAGAGTCCGAGTGAGCAAGTGAGACTGCAAGTGTGAGTCTAAGTGAGCGAGCAAGTGAGAGTCCGAGCGAGCCAGAGTCCAAGTGAGCGAGCATGTGAGTGAGAATGCGAGTGAGTGAGAGTGCGAGTGAGTGAGAGTCCAAGTGAGCAAGTAAGAGTCCGAGTGAGAGAGCGAGTGAATGAGTGTCCGAGTGAGAGAATGATTGAGTGAGAGTCTTAGCAAGTAAGTGAGAGTCCGAGTGAGTGAGATTCCGAGAGAGTGAGTGATAGTCCGAGTGAGTGAGTGAGAGTCCGAGTGAGTGAGTGAGTGAGTGAGTGAGTGTCCGAGTGTGCGAGCAAGTGAGAGTCCAAGTGAGCGAGCAAGTGAGTGAGAGTGCAAGTGAGCTAGTGAGAGTCCGAGTGAGAGAGTGAGTGAGCAAGTAACAGTCCGAGTGAGTGAGAGTCCAAGCGAGCGAGAGTCTGAGCGAGGAAATGAGAGTCCGAGCAAGCGAGAGTCCGAGTGAGAGAGTGAGTGAGTGAGAGTCTGAGTGAGTGTCTTATCATCTTTATACATGCAGAATCTCAAGCACAATTTTTACTGTTAGTATAGTAATTATAATAAATGAAATTTGTATGCCAATTACTAGTGCAAATAATTTATACTTTTCTCTGGTTGCTAACTGCTAGAACATTTGAACTAAACTTTAATGCCAAACTATCATTTATAATACTTTAATACCTGTCTGTCACTCATGCCAGGAATAGATCTGCTTCATAAATAGTCAGTAAGTGAAACAAAGTAGCAGTCGATGGGCGAGTCTGGGTTTTCGGTGGATGCCAGGAGAACGCTACCTACCAGAGTGCATAGTAACAACAGTAAAGTTTCCTGGAGGAGGGAGAATGGGAGTGAGAGCGAGTGAGAGTCCGAGTGAGCACGCGAGAGTCTGAGTAAGAGTCCGAGCGAGCGAGAGTCTGAGTGAGTGAGAGAGCGTCCGAGTGAGCAAATGAGAGTCTGAGTGAGCGAGTGAGAATCCGAGAGAGCGAGTGAGAGTCCGAGTGAGCAAGTAAGAGTCCGAGTGAGTGAGAGTCTGAGCGAGCGAGCGAGAGTCCGAGTGAGCAAGTGAGAATCCGAGAGCGAGCGAGTGTCTGAGTGAGAGAATGATTGAGTGAGTCTGAGCAAGTGAGTAAGTGAGAGTCTGAGCGAGTGATAGTTCGAGTGAGTGAGAATCTGAGAGAGCGAGTGATTGAGTGTCCGAGTCAGAGAATGATTGAGTGAGTCGGAGCAAGTGAGCAAGTGAGAGTCCGAGCGAGTGAGTGAGATTCCGAGTGAGTGACTGATAGTTCGAGTGAGTGAGAGTCCAAGTGAGAGTCAGAGTGATCGAGCGAGAGTCCGAGAGCGAGCGAGGGTCCGAGAGCGAGTGAGGGTCTGAGCGAGTGAGTGAGAGTCCGAGCGAGTGTGTGAGTGAGATTCCCAGTGAGTGAGTGAGAGTCCGAAAGAGTGAGTTAGTGAGAGTCCGAGCAAGCGAGAGTCCGAGTGAGCAAATGAGAGTCCGAGTAAGCGACAGTCAGAGCGAGCAAGAATCCGAGTGAGCAAATGAGAGTCCGAGTAAGCGACAGTCAGAGCGAGCGAGCAAGAGTCCGAGTGAGAGAGTGAGTGAGTGTCCAAGTGAGTGAGTGTCCGAGTGAGTGAGTGTCCGAGTGAGAGCCCGAGCGAGTGAGATTCAGAGTGAGAGTCCCAGTGAGTGAGTGAGTGAGTGAGTGAGTGAGTGAGAGTCCCAGTGAGTGAGAGTCTCAGTGAGTTAGTGAGTGAGAGTCAAAGCGAGTGAGATTCCGAGTGAGTGAGTGAGCAAGCGAGTGAGAGTGCAAGTGAGCTAGTGAGATTCCGAGTGAGCGAGTGAGAGAGTCCAATTCCGAGTGAGCGAGTGGGAATCTGAGAGAGCGAGCGAGTGAGTGAGAGTAGATAGATAGAACTTTATTGATCCCGGAGGAAAATTGCAGCGTCCGAGTGAGAGAGTGAGTGAGTGTCTAAGTGGGAGAGTGATTGAGAGTCTCAGTGAGTTAGTGAGAGTCAGTCAGTGAGTGAGAGTCCCAGTGAGTGAGTGAGTGAGAGTCCGAAAGAGCGAGTTAGTGAGAGTCCGAGCGAGCGAGAGTCCGAGTGAGCAAATGAGAGTCCGAGTAAGCAACAGTCAGAGCGAGCAAGAGTCCGAGTGAGCAAATGAGAGTCCGAGTAAGCGACAGTCAGAGCGAGCGAGAATCCGAGAGAGCGAGTGAGCAAGAGTCCGAGTGAGAGAGTGAGTGTCCGAGTGAGTGAGTGTCCGAGTGAGAGCCCGAGCGAGTGAGTGAGATTCAGAGTGAGAGTCCCAGTGAGTGAGTGAGTGAGTGAGAGTCCCAGTGAGTGAGAGTCAAAGCGAGTGAGTAAGATTCCGAGTGAGTGAGCAAGCGAGTGAGAGTGCAAGTGAGCTAGTGAGATTCCAAGTGAGCTAGTGAGATTCCGAGTGAGAGTAGATAGATAGAACTTTATTGATCCCGGAGGAAAATTGCAGCGTCCGAGTGAGAGAGTGATTGAGAGTTTCAGTGAGTGAGTGAGAGTCCAAGCGAGTGAGAGTTCCGAGCGAGAGTCCCAGTGAGTGAGTGAGTGAGAGTCCCAGTGAGTGAGTGAGTGTGCGAGTGAGAGTCCGAGTGAGCGAGTGAGAGTCCGAGTGAGCGAGAGTCCGAGTTAGCGAGTAAGAGTCCGAGTGAGCGAGCAAGTGAGAGTCCAAGTGAGCGAGCAAGAGTCTGAGCGAGCAACCAAGCGTCCGAGTGAGCGAGTGTCCGCGTAAGTGAGCGAGAATCTGAGCGAGTGAACGAGTGAGAGTCCGAGCGAGCAAGGAAGCGTCCAAGTGAGTGAGAGTCCGCGTGTGTAACCGAGTGAGAGTGCGAGTCCAAGTGAGCGAGTGAGAGTCTGAGTGAGTCCAAGCGAGCGATTTTATCTTATTCACAACTTGTATGAAATGTTTGTCAGATACTGTGTACTTTGAGCTCCTGTAACCAAAACCAAATTTTTTACATACCTGGCCAAAGCTTGATTCTGATCCAATCAGTTTATCTGCTCAAAACAATTGACGATCTGGATGCGTTTTGAGTGGGTTGAGGGACATTTCTGGACATGAATTTACCAAGATGAGTCTGATGACAGTCCAAGTCTAGTGTTTGTTAGCAAGTTAGCCTAGCATCTCCTGTTATGAACTAAAGAAGCTTAAGATATCAAACATGCCTTAGCTGATTGACTGCATCTAGGGTAAGTGATAAATGATGTTAATATGATTTTTCCCTAAGTCTTTCAACATGGGCTTTCAGTGTTCACAAGCAAACTCATGACCATAATGCTCCACACATTTAAACAGCCACTGTGCACTCTTACAAATAATGGTTCTCAGGTGAATACTTTTACAAAACCTTAACATTATGTGGAGGTTCTTTAAAAAGATGCATGAAGCATCCAGTGAAAGGTTATTTAGGGAACCATATATCATTCTTCTACGACATCACTCCAAAGACCCTTTTTTGAACCTTTTTCATACAAAATATTTAATAAATATGACTGTCAAAAAAAAGCCAGGAACAATCTCAACAAAAAAGAAAATAAAATCAAGCTCTTTATAAGGTCAAATGTGGATGCTGAATGTTGCCATCATTTCATGGAATTAACAAAAGAGAAATACACTGGTTTGTCTTTTATAGAGAGCCTCATTTAAAAAAGAAAGAATAAAACAAATATAATAAAATGTGCACAGCAACAAGAAAAGCCCAACCTTGCTCCTGAAGAGCTATCATCCTTTGGTTCAGACCCTAGTGTGATACAACACAATTGATTCTGCTAATCAAGTGTTTAGGAGATAATCTAGGCTTAATAATATGAGTTTTTTTGTTTTGTTTTGTTGTTTTTTTTGTTTGTTTGTTTTTTTGCTTTCCTCTTCTCAATTGCGAGGAAAGAAGACAAGAGATATCAGTTTTAGGGTATCATTGCCACAACGTACACATAACATGTACACATAACACACTGTATAGGTTTCCATGCATGGCCAATTGGCAATGCCACGTTCTTGTGAAAAACATGAACTCATATATGAAGCATATTGGAAAAAAATAATTCAAATAAATCCTGAAATAGCACACACTCACGTTGTGTGATGTGATGTATATTCCTGTATATTTCTTCCTGTAGAGTGTTTGAGTAGTATGAGCATAAAGCCTACTTTTAGATGCTCACCTTAAGTGATGTGTTTCAATTACGAACAGCTAATTTTAACGCTTAGTTGTTCTTAAAGAAAAAACATTCAATTGGTTACAGTATTGGCCAAAGCTCAAGAAAAAATAGTATCGGCCATCTCTATACATCATCTATAGAAACAATTATATGGAAACTGAGTAGCTTTGATATGCAGATCTCTACACCAAAGAAGGGTGAAAGAAATTTCAGCTTCCTTCACTCTTTTCTCTGGCTATTAGATCAGCATGTGGCTTGTGCAATTAGAAAATCTTTTAGGGCTGTAAGGAAAGGTGAAATTGGTCTTCTGGGATGTGTGAAATAGAGCTGGAACTAAATTCTGTAGTGTACACTCTTAAAAATCAAGATTCCTAAACTTGGCTTGGATGTATGGTTCCAGGAAAAAACTTTACTTGGTTTAGAACCTTTAGTTCTTTAAACTTTGTTTCTCATTTACATCTCATTTACAAACAGGGATCTTTGAAGACTCCTCCACAGTAAAGTTCTTTAGGAAAAATGTGATTCTTCTAGGTCATCACGCCAAAGAACCTTTTTTTGGCACCTTTATTTTTAAGAGTGTAGCAACCTCCAGGAGCTGGGTTGGGTGTTCCCACTGGCCCCCCACTGTTCAAGTATTTAACGCCTAGCATGCTATGTTATGCAAACTAAATCGGAGGCAAAATGATTTATATTAGCAATGTTTTGATGACATTCTCTAATTTCAGTAGGTTAACCCACAAACAACAAAACAGATTTGTTCCTTTGCATTGTTTTTCATTTGTGACAACCAAGGTGTTTGCCACCAAGTCATGTAATAAAACAAAAGCAGCTGTCTTTCTTATGTTCCTCACCTCACCTGCCTTTACAAGTAAGTCCTGGCAAAATGGATACAACAGAGTTTTCAAAAATAATATCTAACAATATACAAAAAGGAAAAAAAAACCTTTCAGGCACACAAATGCCCAAACTATTCTTAAAAAATAGACTGCTCTTTTTCTCTTCAAAATTTTGGCATCTATAAAACATGAAACAAATTTGTTGTGAAAATAAAAAAAGCCATGAGCTTAAAAAAATTTCAAAACCTTCAAAACTAGACAGTACACATAAATAAAAGGAATGATATTTTAAGGCTCTTGATTATTAAGTTAATAAATCAAATATACACAGTGATTAATTAAAAACAAATGTACATATTTACACATTTCTAAATTAACAATTCTTCATATTGGCAGCAGCTGTGAACAGACCCTTGCCTGGGGCCAGACAGTGCCCATTTCTTGGTACCTGCCTTACAGTCTAGTGTTGCTTACATTTGGCCATGTATTGGCCATGGTCGCACTTACTGTTGCTGACATAATCCACTGCATGAGCATCTATAAGGTCCTTGCAATGTGGCATACACATGTGAAACGAGTGACAAGGATATTGCTGTTTACAATCTAGACTGTAAAACTTGCAGTTTGATTAATGAGTAGAGCGCAATTCCCTAAAAGCTTTAGTACTGAGAAATCATTCTCCTGTAGCTTTTCACTGGACTTAACACTGGGTAATCATTTAAACTAGAGCTTGATATCCGATAAATCTTTGTTTAAAAAGATTTCAAGCTAGGCCTGTCGCAATTATTACGTAATTGCCTGATGACCATTATTGTCCACAGTTGTTAGATTTCACAGTAATGTTTACAGTGCAACAAACAGAATGTGAATTTGACACTGACACCTACAGAGGGCAGTGGTCAGTAATGTTTATTTATGTGAGCTCCATATCAGTTGGGAGCTACTAGGAAGTAGCTATATCAACAGCTAGAAAGCAAGATGGGCCACGTTAGGTGTGTACTTTAATAGCTTCATAAAATTAACAAAAATACAATTACTTCATTAATCAGGCTTAATAGACCTTTGCTGCATTTCTGACAATGCATTCTCTTGGTTGCATCTAGTGCTAGAACAGGGAGTGTTGCTCCCACTGTTATAAGCTGGTACTAGAGACACCTGGGACACGCACGACGCAAGACATGCATGAGTACGCATGATACATGCTTTTTGAAAGCTCCAACGTATTTGTCTGTATACTGTAAAGACGAAGAGGAATAGTAACATCTCAGGGCTAAAGCTATCAATGACGTTGTGCTTTGTATCCTTATAAATGATGGTCAGAACAATTTTAATTAAGGTCCATTGAGCGTACGCTCTAAGGCAGGAATTAACCGCATTCTGGACAGTCTCGACCCAGGCAAGACAGACACATCCTGCACCAAGAAAAGAGCAATAATAAATAACATTTTTATGTGTATTTTTCTGCGTTTATCTTTTTTTGTCCTTTGTCATGTTAAAAAAGTCTGACCGTTGCTGTGGTGCAGAGCTGCACAGGCACATTTAGTACACAATAATAGTAAAATCTAACCAGAGAGAGCCCCGACAACCAATAGAAAAAAACTACTTGAGCAGTGATATTGTCATTATAATAATAAAAGTAAAAAAAAACCCTTAAGACTATCTGAAAATAGTACAAAGACTCAAAGATACTCAAACGTATCCACAAAAATAGACATTGGAAATGTATGTGGTGCTGGTAGTGATTTTGTAAAGCAGGAAGAGACTTGCAAACTAGTTTTTGCATAGACGTGAAATACAGCACTTTGGTTTTTTCCAGCCAACCACAACAACTATCAGTTGTAAGCCAGTGTAAGCCAGCTTGTCAGAACTTAAATTAACACAGGGACTCTGCAAATAATAAACCTTAGAGTCAAAGGTATGACACAACAGTTTGAAATGATTCAGCCTCCTCAAGCCTCTGCGTGATCAGTACTGAGGAGGGGTTTGGTCATGTGGCAACACAGTTGCCTGCTATACGATGTACTCCATCCTGTTTAAACTGTGCACTGTCTCCAAGTTTCTGTTGTCCTGTTTGTTAGTCCAGTTGGGGGTTTTGGTGGGTGTTCGCTCCTCCTTCTCCACTAGCGTGTAGGCTGGTTGCTTGGTGAATCGCGCTTTCTGCATGTGCTTCTCCATCTCCTCCTCCTCGACCTCTGTATTGTGTGTCCTAATTTTGGCAATGATCGAGTTCTTCCCCTCGTAGTCTTTTATGGCAACACTGTGGGCTGCATGTTTTTCAATTGGGTTCTTGATCTGGTTGAGCTGCTCACGCACGTTGTTGGTGGTGTTGTCCTCAGTGGCCGAGGCTGCTGTGTTGCCATGGGCATTCTGTTTCCGATGGCGACGAATGCACCACAGGAAGGACATTACAAAGGCCATGATCCAGAGAACGATGAAGATGGAGCTGAGCAGAGGAACCAGATAGTCTAGAAGAAAAAGGTAAAATGAGGTTACTAAACATTAACAGAACTGTATGTCACACAAGTTTACACAAAATTAGTCTGAAAAATTTTTGGCACCTACATATCTTCTATAAGCAATAAGTCTCCCAAACATCACTATAGTTGAAATGTTTGGAATCACTGTTTTCAATTATATAAAACTAATGTTGTTGCAAGTACATTTATAAAATGATCAATATGATGCAAGTACTCTACAAAACGTCCAACTCCTTTGCAGGAAGCTGTTTAAAAAAAAAAAAAAGAAATTTTTAGATGTGTTCAGAATGATGAACTGAGATGTGTATATATATATATATTTTTTAATGAATAAGAAAGCTGAATATTATTGAGAATTATGATAAAATTGACATCCAGAATGCCTCATATCTCAAGGCATGTAACTTTTCCTCAAAAAGGAATTACTGTAAATATATCATAATTATATTATAATCTAAAACCTTCCTAAAATTATTGAATAAAATATCTTAAAATACCTTCTGGTGTCTAGCTGACCACATTTCAATATTTCAATGTGTAGAAGATATTATTGAATTAAATAAATACTATTAATATGAGAAGAGATTCCAAACTTGAAAATTGTGCCATGTGATAAACACATCATATATAAAGTTGGTAATTCCTAACACTGGACAACAAAAACTATAGGAAAATATTCCAGCCATATTTTAGGGCAGTTCTACAGTAAAATGAAAGATCATAATTGACCCTTATTCAGGATCTATGTCCATTTATGTCCAAATTATTGGACATGATTATTTTCCCAGTAACAGCTTTGTATTGTGGAATGAGACAAATAATTTGCTCATTCTCACTTAAAATGGCCAGTCTGCACAGAACACTAGCAAGAATCATTCCCAAGTTACCAAGCGAGCATGCCATTTGGCACTAGTTGAAGCAGCACAGCACCCTGCATTTTGATGAATGGCATGCACAAAGAGGACCCTGATGTCAAATCGATGCTCCGTCCAGCTGGCAAAGCTGATGTAACATTCCACAGCCTGTATGACTAAAGACTCCTTAGAGTTTCTGGGACCTAGTTGGCAATGGCTGTGGAAACACCTTTAAGCCATCATTTTTATGGTGTATACAGAATTACTGTCAAGGACAGTTAATGCCTCTAAAGCTCAAAGTGAAGTTTCTACCATGAGCCGGGTAAGAGTTTTTGATTCCATATAATGACAATATAAACAGTTTCAGTATTTTTAATCCACAGAAATGAATATGAATTTAAGATGTCTGGCAGTACATTTTAAGAAAGATGTCAAAGCTTGACCAAGATGGTGGCATGGTAACACACGCAGTGGCCTCTCTGGGTCCAAATAATGGTGCTGCGTACTGCCTCTGTTCTGTTTTGTATTTATTGTAAGTTTTTCATATTTGTCGTATTGTCTGCACTGTGTATATTGTATTGTTTTGCACTTGTGTTCACCATGGTCCTGGAGGAATGTTGTTTTGTTTCACTGTGTACTTGTATATAGCTGAAATGACAACAAAGCCTTGACTTGGAAAAAAAGAGATGTGGTACATTTGAAATGATGGACATGCTCGGCATCCCTCTTTTCTTGACCAAATGTTACTATCTAAGTCTACTGAAGGACCAAAGTTTATATACTGCAATGCTATATCTCCAGGAATATAGTTTGAAAAACTAGCCTTTGACTGGCCCTTGAGAACATTCAAGTGGATAATAAAATAAATTTATATTACATTTCACTAGCAGCATTGTTATTTAATACTACTATTACTAATAATAATTATTTATAATAACAATAATAATAATAATACATGATACTTATACAGCACTTTTTAAGAACCTTTACCTTTGGCATATCTGTACGATAAACTCATGTCTAGTCAGAGTGTGTGTAAATTAAAGCGTAGTATTTTAAGAAACTCAGAATGCTTAATTTGAGGTTGAATCATAATCATAAAAATACAAAATTTCAGTGTTAATAAGTGCAGATACAGGCATCCATGTACGTGATAACCAATTCTGTTAAAATACTGTGAACATGTAATTGGTGAATCTGAATCAAAATTTGCTAACTGAAATCTTGATCAGCTCAGTAGTCTTTCAATTGAGAAGTAAGTACAAATAGCAAGAAAGAATTCAGTGACCAGGTGGATTTCTTTATTGAGAATAACCATTGGATCTGTTAAATGATTTCATTTTATTTGCTCACTACTGCAACGTCTGAATGAATTAAACCATGTATAAATCATATGTATACAGCTGTATAGAAAAGTTGAAAGTGAAAGGTTTGAAAAGTTAACATCCTCTACTATATCAGGCTGCAGTTGCTGGTTTCAGTGTTGCTGAAGTTAAATCAGTACACAAATCTCTGCATGTTTTGATGCCATACGGCAGTTTCATGAATCGGGCATGGACCAGTCAGTGCATCATTCTGGGCTCGTTGCTACGTGCAAACACAGATTTGTGCACTACAATTTGCAGAAATATAGATGTTATTGGAATGGTGTCACCCGCTGTTTTCCTCATTTTTTCACTGTTTATCCCCCTTTACTGAGAGGTTCGTACCTGTTTTGCTGGGGTTTTGCCTCTGCTGCAAACGCACTCCAGTGACAGCTGTGATAATAGAGCTGTTGCCAGTGCGCTTGCTCACCAGGTCTATAATCCGATCAGTGATCTCTTTAATGGGGCTCCTGTCCAACCTTGGCTCTTCGATTGACTATAGACAAGAATTTGAATAGTAATTTGAAAAGTAACTGAGCATGTGTTAGCCGTGATTTTGTAACCAAAAAAATAATAATTAATCAATCAATCACACAGCAATCTTACCCACAAAAGGGCCAATGTAAAGGTTGGCAAGTTTTCATTCAAACCTTATATAACTAATCACTAGTTTGAAGACTGAGACCAACTAATTAAACAACTGGAATAAGGTGTGCTTCTGCTTGTTTGAAATAAAAACCTGAAGCCTTTCATGGACAAGATCTCGATTACATCATATCTAATGCATGAAATTCTTCAGAAAACATGAAAGGATGTATACTCACTATGCTGACATGGATCTCATTGCTGGCAGAGAAGGAGGGATCGCAGGCGATGGAAACACCATACTCTGAGGAGAGGTTCTTCACTACATACACCTGTCTCAGCTCATTACACACATGTTCTATACTCAGACCCTGCAGAGACAAAGAAAAGCTATTAGGACCAGTTAGCGATGGTAACTGAAAGCAAGGTCCTTTGTACTACAAAGATAAAAAATCTCTTATGAATGCTGATATGTGAAGATGAGAGGAAAAAAGTAAATAAAGAAGATGGATGGGTTCTAAATTCCATAGTCTTGATTTCTGTCATGCTCAGAATGGTTGGCCGTAAGAATGCTTGGCTAGTGGGCAGCTGACTGTTTCTCAAGACTTGCATGATTACTGCTTTGGTGCTACAGTGCTGCATTTCTATCTGTGCAGCTACGGCATATTAACTAAGGAATGTCTCAGTTCAAATAAGGATACAATGTCCATGCATAATGGCCAAAGTTTCAGCAATGCAGAGGGTAGCCTTCTATGGGGACCTAAGTTTAAGTCCAGAGAGTGCTTTAAGTGATCACGTTGGCAGCACACTCAATGAGCCTTTCCCCCTGAAGCTATGCCACATACAGCCCCAAGCAAGTCAAGCACATCTGCTTGGTAGCCAGTGAGTGTTCTCCATGATGCAAAGCCTGCCTTTACAGGCATCAGAAGAAAGCATTTTCAAAACTGTATCCTTTTGCATTACAGCAGTGTCTGCAAGTATTTTGGTGCCTTGTTAAAACTGAATTTGCTAACTTTTAAAAAAATACATTTTTACAAAATTAGCAAATATTATTTTTTCAACAACAACAATTTGTCAAACCCATAACCTAATAGAATTTGCAATTTCCTTTTGGCTGACTAATGTGGCTGAGGTTGTGCCTGTTGCAATAAAATTGTGTTGCTCACTGCATTATGCGGAAGACACTTTCAACAATTTAACAATGAAAAGATGGGCTGAATGATTTGACAGCAAGATAAGAAAAGTCAATCTCTACTTCGAAAGGATGACTCACTCGAGGCATGGTCTCTTTACTGAAGGTGAACGTGATGTTGGCACAGCTGTTGTCCTGGTAAGGGAAGCTATGGTGGCATTTGGAGTTTGGTGGAGGGGGCGCAGAGGGCCAGCACTCTCCCAGGCCATGGCAGGGCTTCACAAAACAATGCTCCTCTTTGATGGAGATACAAGACTGGCCCAACCGGCATCCGCCATGGCCTTTACCAATCCGACAAGACTTCGGCCCACACCACATCTGAGGAAAAAAAGCCCAACAGAGCATTTCACATTATGCATTCAACAAAAAAACTCTATAACCTAAAAAGAATTACAAGTGACCACTTGCAAAATCTGTGGCTACGTCTGACAAGCTTTCAAATCGTGCATGCCAAATATCTTTAAAGCAATAGAACCAAATTTGTGCAAAGGAGTAGCAAGAAAAGGTTTACAGCATATGTCTGAAGGCCACATTCATAACATTGTAATCAATTATCACTCTAAAGGTGCTAAAAGAATGAAGCCTACAGATTAAATTCAAAAAGAGAGAAGTCTCAAAGAGCAAAGGAGCTACATTATACCTGTCCAGTAGAACAGGTAATTGTGTGATAGCTAGCTAGCAAACAGTGACTGAGCTGTCACTGGTCTCCATTTGCCTGCTCTAAAGCTAATCAGTATTTAATCCAAGATACTAAATAATGAGATCACAATAACAAAGAAAGACTTTATTAACTAGCTAGATTTGTTAGGTTAGCAAACCTATAAACCTTGGATCAGATGTACATGCTCTCTGTGAAGTTTTTTGATAGCTTTAAGTGGTCTGACACTCTGTTTCATACAGATCCACTCTTCTTGTGTTGAAATGAATCCCTTTTGATTCCCCTATAATATGTCGCAGCACCCATGCACAGCATTGCGGCATATTGTAAAATTCTGAAAGATTGGATCTAGTTACGTTGCTAAGCTAAAACTAGAAAATATTTAGGGAAAGGCATTTAGCAATGGGTCAGTGTGTAGGTTGTAACCTTGTGTGTAGGTTAAAATCATACATACCCTGGTGCAGTGGACCTTTCCATTGTGACACTGACAGGTGTTGCAGTCTTCTTCCCATTTTACTCCATCAGCGGTACTTTGACCTCCATCAGAAATGCAGGGCCTCCCTGTGACTGAGTGACAGACGAAGATAAAGGAAGGTCAGAAAAAACAACCTTCAATGAGCACTTGCAGACAACTCTGTCTTCCTTGTGGACTGAGCTTGTAATTGTCCTCCCTGCCACAAAACGCATCAGAGCAAGTGATCTGGCACACACAAGGAGCTCAGATCAGGACCTACAGCAGTCAACTCACAGCTTGGGATTTTCTGCTACCTGGCTAAAAAGTGTCTTGTTACCCTGGTGCTTTACTGGATTATGTGATAAAAGAAGATGGTGTGTAAGATTGTGCTCACTTTCTTGACAATGAGGCCCAGTTCGTCCAGGTGGACAAAGGCAGTGATAGCCGTCGATCTCATCTATACATGTAGCACCAAAGGCACAGGGTGAGGACTGGCACTCGTTAATATCTGAAGGAAACCACAAACACTTCCTTTACTTTCTTAGAAGCACAAACAGGAAAAATTGGGAGTAATTAGGCAGTAAAGCTAGAGAAAAAATATGTTTTACAGAAAGACATCTGACGGAGCAACTGGTCCAACTTTAATAGCCTTGATCTAACATATAACCATGCTCAGCTGACAGTAATTTCATTAGTGCAGGCTATATTTACAGTTACGCCTGCACCAAACAGCAAAGCCTGAGGTATGTCTTATAATAAGGAGCTAAGTGGCCAAATGAAAGTTTTTAAAGGGGACAAATGAACTCTAATCAGTGCTGAGCACCAAGGCTAAATGGCTTTTTGGATGCTGTAAGCCTTTTCCCTTTAGGAATTATGAACTCAGAATATGAGGACAGAGCTGGCTGGCTTGTTTGGCACTCTGCCAGAATGGCCGGCTAAATGGCTGGCTAGACAATTATGTCCCAACCCTGACTTTTTTGAAGGATAGAATCAGGGCCAGGATTGGCTGTGGCTGAAGGACCCCATCATTCATAAGGCTCACACTCACTTATGCGACAGTCAGGGCCAGCGAAGCCTGGGGCACACTCACACCGGTACCAGTTCTCTCCATCTACACAAGCCCCACTGTTGTAGCTAGAGAGGGAAAGAAACAAAGAAAGGGAGAGAGAAAATGATCACGGTAATGCTAAAACTTCCTCCCTTATACATTATAATTCAGGAAGACATTTCAACAAAACTTTTACCAGTGCAGGCATGAGTCATTCTGATGTTGAATTTGATACTTTACAGTGGAATTCCCCCTTAAGAAGCAATGCCCAAAGCGCAATGAGCTATTTTTCTTTCTCTTTTTTTCTCTTTTTTTTCACATTGAACTGAACTTAAACGATCTCTTGATCAGTTGAAGCAGGAAGTCGAGCGGCGTGCACGGTAGACAGCAGGGCTGAGCGCACCTTTGGAATGACAGCAAAAAAAGGGCGTGCCTATTTCCCAGCACACTGCCTGCAGAGTGTGAGAAAGTTCTGCACAACTGTACAGGCTTGTTTACAGCAGCAGGCTGTGTGCACAAAAAACGATTTGCCTGGACTTACCATGGGTGTGGACTGCAGTCGTTGGTATCTGAAAGAGAAAGAGTGAGAATGAGTTTTGCTTTTTTCCACGTTAGTACAGCATAGAACATGTCAAAGCTTGTGTGTGTGCAAAGACGTTATTATTAACAGACCTCCTTTGCCTCTTAAAAGTACTAGAGTCTAACTGATATAACTGGCTGAGCAATAAAGCAGTATTAAGCAGCTTGTTTTACGTTGTAATGAACAGACACCTTAGAGGACAGTTATTCACTTTTGAGAACTTAATGTTTTTTAAATTCCTAAAGTGCTAAATTCACAGTCACCACCTGCATTCTTCTATCGCTGTAATACAGGTGGAACTGGTTAATATGAGCACTGAATTGTTGCTGCAGTCACACTTAACCTTTAGCCTGAGGATAATGTTATAACACAAAAAAAAACTTTACGTGAAGAGGACAGATGAATAATAAGAGCTGATGTACAGATCCTAACAACTGCAAAGAATACTGGGAAGCTCCACCCCCGGCACTATTTATATTATTTAAGACTTTGCAAGTTGGTGTTTAAAAATTGGGACAGTTGAGAACTGATAATTACCTGTGGCCTTTTAAAGCTGCCAATCACATCAAGTTCAACTAAAACTAATGGTGTTAAATTTTTCATCACATTAAATTACATTAGCTGATACTGTCAGTATTAACCAGTATTTTCAGCACCTTAAAACAGGCATCTGTGTTAGTGACAAAATGTATATATTAACCTTCAATGACAAGCACTTCACAGCCTTTTTTTCACTTTTACACATGACTAGGCTAGAGTGAGAGTCAGAGATATAGAGGACGACAGGAAAAGAATGTGCAGAGAAAAAGAACCATAGGGGGTGGGCTGGGGGTTGTGGACATCTGTCTCCATTTTCCTCATTTAATTTTTTTTTCCTATTCTCCTTCATTGCCAACGACAGTCTACAATATTTAGTCAAAGAAAGAGAGAATAAGAGGAAGGTGAGCAAAGAAGAAGAACGGAAACAAACGAGCAAGTAAACCAAAGTCTGCATTACCAAAAAAGATTTAAGAGAAAACATCTTAAATGTAGACTATACATCTAATATTATGTAATATAAGTAAAATTATCTGCTGGTGCATTAAAGAAGGTCTAGAAATTGACCGACCAAGCTTCCCATATTGTTAGAACAAGATAAAAGTGAGAATTATTACAAATTCTGCCTGCATTTAAGAAGCTTTGATTTGTCAAAATATCTTTTTTGTAGTGTATAAGAAGGCACATTGAAGGCACACTGCTTTACTCAACAACTGTTTCGGGAACAGAGCACATAAAGAAAAGATTAAAGACAAATATCAGATGATCTATTTATATTTTAGTCATTCAGCAAGCATCTTTCTCCTTTACCCTAAAAAATGCTGACTCTCTTGGTGCTGCCTCAAAGAAGCAATACTTACTCTGGGAACAGGTGACACCCTCCCAACCTTCCTTACACACACAGGTGAAAGATTCGCCACTAACTACACAGGTGCCTCCATTCTCGCAAGGGTTGGGCAGACAGCTGCTATTCTTTGCTGTAGAGGAAGCACAGAGAAGAAAAGGTCAAAGCCTTCCCGTCAAAATTTCTCAACTTCACACATAAACATTATTTGCACTTTAACTACTTGACCCTTGTGATTATGAAGGGAAATTTTTTCAGTTCACCCTAGAGTTTGACATATTTCTTGTTATATGTCTCCCAACTCTGAAAGCATTTGGGCTGTCTTTTCTCTCTTCTTTTGTTGTCAGTTCACTTCTATTACTAGGGGTAACTACTATGTTACTATGATAACAAGAACAACTCATTGATATTGATACTAACAACCAATAATTGATTTTTTGCATTTTCACACTATATGGTTCACACTATAAATCATACATAAAATGCAGTGAGGGTGAGACAAAACTCTAAATAAAGATCACTGATATTGCCATAGCACAGCTAAATCAGTAATTTAATGATTGCTGTAAAAATTTACATTATTTAGCAGACATTCTTGTCCAGATCCACTCACAAAAGCATGTGAACGTAACACTGGAAGTCACTTACCCAGGGACTCTTATTGGTATAGCAGTGTGCATGTACAGTCGTATGCATAAGTTTTAGTATCTTGGTTCAAATTACATATGAAAACAGTTAACACATCCTTTACCACACCTAAATATGGCATTTTTCTGCACAATTTTCTTTTTATTTGGTGAATTTAACATTTTGACTGTATTAATTAACAGTAATTGTACATTAAAATGGGGAAAAAGGTGTTCTCTATAGAGGAAGACAATCAACAGCTTATGCATACAACTGCTTTCTCTTACTGGCATAGTAGTGGCACTCCTGCCTCAACAGGGAATCAAACTTCTAGTCTCATGTGTTTAGGGTGGTGCATGCACTAAAAACAGTGCACAAACTTTTCGGTTGTAGTTTTCGACTTTAACTCCAATATATTGGCCACTGATTTACTTATTTAAACATTTTTTTAAATTATGGTATGGTAGATTAGTAAACCTTTAAATGACTCAGTGTGTCATGACTCCCTTTGGCTCTGAACTCTCTTTGGACTCAATCTTCCGACCAGGCCAAGATCTCATTTTTTGTATCTCGTTTATCAGATAAAGCTTTAGAATGGGCCACCGCAAGTTGGTCACATATTCACAACCTGTCTTTTAGCCAATTCCTAAGAGAATTTAAAATTGTGTTTGATCACCCCCATGAAGGACAAGTCAGTGGTGAAATGTTAACCAAGCTCCGCCAAGGCCGCCGCTCAGTAGTAGAATATCCTTTGGAATTCTGCACAATAGCTTCTAGTAGCAGATGGAACGAAGCAGCACTACTGGTTATTTTCCTCCAGGAACTAAATGCGGACATTCTAACAGAACTGGCGTGTAGAGACAATGACCTTTCCTTAGACCAGTTAATAACCCTTTCTGTCCGCCTCGATCAGCTGCTGAATAATCGTGGCAGGAAACGAACGGACAATCCTGGAAAAAACATTGTGAAAACACGAATTACCCCTAAACACCTGACTCATGAAGAAAGTGAAGAACACATGCAGTGTGACTCCTCCCATCCATCCAAGGAGGAGAGGCTCCGACAGCTGAGAGAAGGCCTCTGTTTGTACTGTGGTAGTGCCGGTCATTTAATATGGGACTCCAGGACCAGGCCGCCCAAAAATTCTGTGCTGACCTCTGGAAAGCACATGGAGAATACTCCACGTGCTAATGTGGTGAGTGTTCCCATAAAGGTTGGTTTCCAAGTTGTTTTTATTGCCTGTCATTGTCTACTGTCATCAAGTGTCTGTTGTTGTTTCAGACCTTATAGATTCCGGAGGTGAAGGAAATTCCATCTATTTCTGATTCGTTGAACAACTCCAAGTTCCTACAGAAGACCTGCCAATGACACTGCGAGTAGCTGTGCCATTTCATCTAAGACCCAGCCTCTACTCATCCAAACCAGTGCTCTTCATTCTGAAAACCTTGCCCTTTTCATCATAGAACAATCAGGGTTTGAACTTATTCCTGGTTAGAAAAACATAATCCCACTATTTCTTGGTCAGAACAAGAAGTTCAGAAATGGTCTGAATTCTGCCACCTGAACTGTCTCTCTTCTCCCAAGTTGTCTGTCAGCTCCACATCCATTGAAAGCCCCCAGAATGACATAATGTAACCATTCCCCCTGAATACATAGACCTCAAGGAGGTGTTTAGTAAAGGCAACACCACAAAACTACCCCTACACAGACTATATGACTGTGCCATTGACCTTGTACAGAACCCTGTACTCCCCAAGTCACGCGTCTATCCCCTTACCCAAGAGGAAGAACTAGCCATGGATACTTACATCCAAGAAGCTCTTGATCAGGGTTTTATCCGACCCTCAACATTCCCAGTAGCATCAGGCTTCTTCTTTGTTAAAAAGAAGGATGGAGGTCTCCGCCCATGCATAGATTACAGAGGTCTGAATAAAATCACAAAAACATATCCATACCCATTTCCACTAGTTCCCTCAGCTCTAGAACAAATAAAAGGAGCCAAATATTTTACTAAACTTGACTTGAGGAGTGCTTACAACCTCATTCATGTCAAAGAAGGAGACGAATGGAAAACAGCCTTTGTGACCACCAGGGGGCACTACGAGCATCTTGCAATGCCTTTTGGGCTCTCTCGTTTATCAATGATGTCCTCAAAGAGATGTTAGGAAAATTTGCCATAGCCTATATTGATGACATTCTCGTGTACTCCCCAGATCTCGAGTCCCACATTAGTCACATTTAGACAGTCCTACAGAAACTCTTGGACAATAATTTGTACATAAAAGGAGAAAAGTGCGAATTCCACTTACAATACGTTTAATTCCTGGGTTATATCATCAGTTCCAACGGGGTCGTAACAGATGATAAAAAGGTCGATGCAGTGCTGAATTGGCCCACACCATCATCAGTTAAAGATTTCTAACGATTCTTAGGTTTTGCTAATTTCTATTGGCTTTAGTAGTATTGCTGCCCCCATCACTGCTCTGCTCAAAGGTAATCCCAAGCTTTTTCAATGGGCTGAACAAGCTGAGAAGACTTTTTTAGTGCTTAAAGAGGCATTTTCTACGGCCCCTATCCTCAAACATCCTGACCCCTCAGAACCTTTTGTTGTGGAGGTGGATGCCTCAGAAACAGGCTTTGGAGCTGTATTATCACAACATTTCAGTAACCCTTTAAAACTCTATCCAATAGCTTTCTACTCACACAATTTAACACCCACTGAAAGAAACTATGGTATTGGCGATCGCAAACTTTTAGCAGTTAAACTTGCATTGGAAGAATGGCGTCATTGGTTAGAGGGAGCTAAGCATCCGTTTCTCGTCTCACTGATCACAAAAATCTAGAATATCTATGTAACGCTAAACGACTCAATGCTCGTCAAGCCCGTTGGTCCCTATTCTTTGCTAGGTTCAACTTCAACATTACATACTGTCCTGGCTCAAAGAACACCAAAGCAGATCTTCGATTTCTGCATCTTCTGCCCTGAACCTATCTTGCCTCCCACAGTGACTGTATCTACCATTCAATGGGAGATAGATGAAGTAATTGAAAAGGCCTTAGTAAACTAACCAAGTCCCTAAACATTGCCGTCCTGGTAAACTTTACGTACCATCTCAGTTTTCTGATAGATTAATCACCTGGGTCCATTCTTCTCTTACATCTGGTCATTCGGGAGAGACACGTACACAGCAATTAATTTCAACTAGTTACTGGTGGGAGACCATAAACCGCAATGTTCATTCGTTTGTTGCTTCATGTACTATTAGCTCTCAATGCAAGATGCCTAAGACCTTGCCCGCAGGTAAGATGGCACCATTACCAGTCCCAGCTCAACTGTGGTCTCACATTGCTGTAGACTATGTGACTGATTTACCTGAATCTCAGGGCTACACCACTATCCTCACAGTCATAGACTGATTTTCAAGAGGTGTCCAGTTTATCCCATTCGCTAATGTCCCCATGGCTTTCCAAATGGCCAAAGCTCTATTTAATCAGTTTTTTTTTTGGCATCCCAGAAGATATTTTATCAGATAGAGGTCCCCAGTTCACTTCGCAAGTCTGGTCCGCATTTTTTGAGCATGTCGGAGTGTCAATCAGTCTGACGTCCGGTATCATCCACAACCGGACAATGTGAGCGAATGAATCAGGAATTGGGGAAGTTCCTCAGACTCTTTTGTTTAAACAACTCCTCAGACTGGTCTAAGTTTCTTTTATGGGCAGAAATAGCGCAGAACTCTTTTCAGTGTGTCCTGGGTTACCAGCCTCCGCTGACGCCATCACTAATGCTGTTGATGCGTGGAGGCAGAGAAGTGAAAGCTTATGGGAGGAAACCCATCAGCGAATAGAGGAAGCGCTCCAAAGAATAAGGAGAAAGCTGACCGCCATAGAGGAGAAACCCCTATCTATCAGCCTCAGTGTTGCTGTCTACCAGGGATTTCAGAGCATCTGAGGGAAGTAGGAAGTTACTCCCTAAATACACTGGTCCTTTTAAAATACTTAGGAAACTTAACGATGTGACTTATAAATTGGATTTGCCCCCCAGGTTCCGAGTCTCACGTTCTTTTCACATTTCTTTACTGAAACCTGTTATTTCAGGGCCCCTGGACGAGGCTACGCCGGACGTCACACCGCCCCCTCCGGAGGAGATTGACAGAATGCCTGTGTTCGCTGTCCACAGGCTGCTGGACTCCCGGAGACGTGGAGGTGTACTCCAGTACCTTGTGGATTGGGAGGGATATGGCCCTGAGGAGCAGTGTTGGGTTCCTGCACGGGATGTACTGGATCCCGGTTTGATAGTGGACTTTCACAGCCATCACCCAGAGAAACCTGCTCCTCAACCTAGGGGCCGTCCACAGAAGGTGCCCTCCGGTCCACGTCATGTGCCTCTGCGGGTCGTCATAGACAGATCGCATCTGTCCAGAACCAAGGCAGGTCGGGTCCTGCTCCTATTCGGGTCTCCAGACGTGGGCGTGGTGGTCATCCTGGCCAGCCTCATTCCGAGGCCATCCCGTACTCTTTAGGGGCAGGGTACTGTCATGACTCCCTTTGGCTCTGAACTCTCTTTGGACTCAATCTCCCACAATTCCCTGGAAGATCAAATGACGCCAGCCTTACTCTCATGCTCTAACCAGCACTCCAGTTCCCCAGAGTACTGATTTGTTTCACCTGTTCTTCTCTGATTAGTTTAGTTTAAAGCCCGGGCTTGTAGACAGATTCATTGCAAGGTATTGCTTCTTTCCACAGAGCTACTGAGCTTTATTTCTGATTGTTTATTCCTGTTCTGACCTGTTTTCCCTTGTTTTTTGACCTGCCTTTTGCTTTATCCCTTTTGGACTATTCGCCTGGTTATATTTGTGTTTTTGTGTATATTGCCTGAATTTGACCAGTGCCTGTGACTTGACTACGATTGTGGATTCTGTTTTGACTAGTAAAGCCTCTCGTTCACTTACCCGCAAGCGTCTGTGTCATTCTGTCGCGTTACACAGTGACATTTAAACTGCGTTTTGGATAGCTGATAATTAGATGCTGCTTGTTGCTGTGGTTGTTGGCATCAAACTGAATTTTGTCTGGCTTGGACCAAATTTTCAGGCCCACTTAAAGCTCTAAGGGAATACTGATGGAGTACAGCTTACAGAGATGGGGTTTATGGCATTTTGTGCACCAACTTTATAAACCAATCAACTGAACTCACCTATGTTGCAAGTTGCACCCTCCCAGCCTGGTGAGCACCTGCATGTAAAGGTATCCCCCTCATCATGGCAGGTACCTCCATTGTTACATGTGGCTTCATCACACTGGCTCTCACCTGAAATGAAACATTCTTAGTGAGTTCGCACAGTGTATCAAAAATTTAATGATTTTTTTCAGTACTGCAAACTGCTAAACAATGCAATACTTTACCTTTCAATAAGTTTTTAAATAGGCTAATACTGATGTTTACTTCCTATTCTTGCATAGTGCTGCACTATGAATTTGTTTGATTAAAATTGAAACAAGTAGCATTACTGAGTCAGAAGGAACAAACACATTACAATATGGTGTGCATGTGCTGCTGCAAGTTGCCCTGTAAAGTATGAAATAATAATTTAAAAGTCAGAGGTGTCAAGGCGGGAGTTTTTTAGACCGCGTCATGTGTCATTACATATTAATGTCACATGCACAGGCTCAAAAAGAAAGTCTGGTTCAATGTTTAGGTCAGAAATGCAAAATCAGTATCACACTGATGAAGTTATGAAGATAATTCACTCAAATCCTCAGGAGACATTTCCTTCAACAACTTCTCTTTGTACACTCTTTCAAAGTGCTCGCAAATGAGATTCATCAGGGAAGGGATCTGAAGCACAACATACATTACAAAATGTTGTTTTGTATGTGTGTGCAACTACACTTTTCCACTAGAGAGGATTCCAAACCACCAAAACTTACATAGTGCAGCTTTAATGTTAAATGATTTAGTTCACTTATTTATCACTTAAAGAGTTTTCTATTGATAATTATTTGAATATTTGTTAAATTGAATAAACACTGCAATGTTCATGATGACTAGTTTTTAATTTTTTTTTTCCCACAGCATCATTTTGGTATGAAGCATTGAAACACTACACTTGGTATCAGTATCAAATAGTTGTATTGTGACAACCCTATTCTTATTTGGCTGGGTCAGAGAAAGACTCTTACGTGAGTGGCAAGTCTTTCCCTTCCAGCCATTTCTGCATTCGCAGTAAAAGTCATTCACCAGGTCTTGACATGTTCCCTTGTTTAGACAGGGATTCAAGCTGCAGTCATCTGTGTCTGGCAGATAGGAAGAAAGACATTTTGGTTAGGTCTAAATGCACAGGTATAGGAAAAAAAGAGATTTATTGCAAGAAAAAAAGACATACTAATTTCACAGTGGGCCCCTTCCCAGCCGTCAGCACAAATACACTGATACACGTTCACTTTGTCAATGCACGTCCCACCATTTCGGCATGGATTACTCTCACAATCATTTATATCTGAAAAATAAAATATGCGTTAGTAATAAAAAAAAGTAAAGTAGTTTAAAAAGTAACGTAGTTACTGATAAATAGGCGAACAAGTTAATCAAATGTGTAAAATTCTTTTATCACTTGACCTTTTTACAATCATGTTGCTGTTTGATAAAATGATATATTATCATAAAGTCTGGATAAATTTGATTATAGATGTCACTTACATGGAAGCAAACGTAAACGTGAAATTCTGCTTGGAAAATAGGATGGCCTGTACACGGCCAAAGTAACTGTTTGGAGTTAATGCAGCTCTTATGAACACACACACTTTCAAAACCGCTTTTCCTTCTGGGTCACGGGGCGGGTGCCGGAGCCTATCCTAGCGATCGTTAGGCAGAAGGCCGGATAAACCCTGGACAGGTCACCAGTCCATCGCAGGGCAGACAGACAGACATATACATCCACACTCACAACTAGGGGCAATTTTGCGTGTCCAATTTGCCTGACTGCATGTCTTTGGACTGTGGGAGGAAACCAATGCAGACAAGGGGAGAACATGCAAACTCCACACAGAAAGGACCCTGGTCACTCAACTGGGGAACCGAACCCAGGCCTTGTTTGCTGTGAGGTGACAGCACTACCCACTGTGCCATCGCACCACCCTAGCTCTGATGAATAGTGCAATGGAAATATTCAGTCTTACTTTCATGGCAGTAAGTGCCTCTGAAGCCTTCCTGACACTCGCAGGTGAACTGCCCCCCGGCCTGGCTCCTGCAGCGCCCATGAGGTCCACACACATTGGAGGAGATATAGCGCACCCCCTCTGGTGTACTATTGGATGCAACAGCTACTGTACAGCTGTCAATCACTAATGGACAGGGAGAAAAAAAAGAGGTCAAAGTTTGTTTTTTTCTCTGAATGTCTGCATAATGAAATTGTTAAGATGTAAACTCGAGTCATTCAGAGTGCTTTGATGGGAAATGCTCCACTCTACACAAACTCTCAGAGTCAGAACTGTTTGCATTTGCACAGGGTGTGGTAAAGTATAGTACCCAAAGGATGACGTTTTTAAGGTCTAAAGCTACAAATTTTGCCAATATAAGAATTACATATAAAAGCTCAGAAGACAGTTGTAGGTTCACTGGTGGTTTTGGATAGTAAATAAAATGGCTATATTTGCACTGTAGACACTGTAACCCCTGGTTCCTAACTTCGTCATTCACAAAAAATATGAGTTTCTCTACAATGCACCATTTCACAACAAACCACTCTGAATGACTCAACAACTGCCACCTTGATGATTTATTAAAATCTTTTTCTGCTTCATTCTAATAGCAATCTTCTTTTCTCCCTGTCTGCTCCCATAGACATGAGAATGGATGATATGGCTATATAACAAACATTAGTGATCTTCCCTGGCTAAGCCAAAAGAGTGGCACAACAGGCTTATCTAGCTGTGTGGTTGGTCTGCCTCACACAGCCACAAAACCACCAGCGCTGCAACCAAAACACATTACCCACCAAGGCATTAGCCATTACCAGAAAGAACACACACAGAGCTGTAAGGACATTGCCAGACCTTCAGGAAGATCTTGGAAAGTATGCATGTGCGTGTGTGTGTAGAAGAGTTCCTGCAAAATAGCTCATATTGGCAGACTGAGGCTAAACACTCTTATGAAACCCAATATGACGCCTCCACCGTGTTATTCCCTCAGGAAGCAGCTTAAAAATGCCATGCAACAAACAGATCACCTTACTGCAGGCCTATGAGGGTATAAGGAGGGGTGGTGAGAAGATCACCTGGGTGGATAGAAAGCCTCACCTTGGCACGAAGTGGTGCGGCAATGGTCCTTCAGGTGAGAGCAGTTCTTGCCCTCATAGTCATCCGGGCATTTGCAGAAGTAGTCAGACGCCAGGTTGAAGCACAGCGCACCATTTTGACAGGGGCTGGGCCGACAGTAATCAATATCGAGCTAAAGAAGAGAAATTTTTGAGAAGAAAGAGAGAGAAACGGAGAGAAAAAAGGCCTAAATGAAAGCGGGGAAAGCGATATCCAGACATTTTTGGAGGCTTACAAAACAGAAAAACCCACAGCATCCTCCCTACTGGCTCTGCCAGGAAACAGCACAGTGAAATGCTCAGGAGAATGAAAACAAGTAAGAGGAATATTTTAGAGAAACAGGCAGAGTCTGCTGTTCTCTCTCAGTGCTTGGTGAACGCTTGGTGAGTGTGTGATTTGTAAGACCTTTCGAAAAAGCTACAAAAAAAAAGGTTCCGAAACAGTTCCAAGTTAAAAATAAAGACTCCTAAATCACTTAGATGTACAATTCTAGGAAAAATCTTTAATTGGTGTAGAGAATTTCCATTATGTCATGGTTCTTTAAACTTTAAAAAGATTCTTCATACTTTTATTTACAAAAAATGCTTCTTTTAAAAACCATCCACTGTTTATTCACAGAATCAAAAGTGGTTAATCTACAGTACTGCTCCAAAGAAACCTTCTGGGTTATTTTTAAAGCAAGTAGAGCCACAGAGGGGCACATTCCGGGCTCTACCATACGTATACTCTGAAAATGTAGCTTTTTCAACAAGTTTTGTCCTCTTGTTCACACCAGAGCTTTTGGAAAATGCTCTGCAGGTTAGAGATCTTTCAGAATTCAATGCATGAATGTCTCTTTTTGAAGATACTTGCTGTTCTGTGTTGTTTCTGTATGGTTTATATGGATTTATATGATTACATCATTTATCATACATTACCATTACCTCATCAGTCTGCACATATAAATCTCCCTTGTTTACATTGTTCTTTGTTTACTGAATACACCATTGTGTTGTAGTGTCATGCACTCTATGAAACTTTGTGCTTATATTTCAATGAAATATCTCTTCACCTCAAAATATTTGACAAGTTTTATGCTCTATTATCACAAACTCCTCCTGGCATGATCATGTGAGCATTTTCAAATAATCTCGTGTTCTCCTGTGGAAAGATTTTTTTGTTGCAGAACATAGAGGAAAACAATTGTGTCTTCGGAAATCCTGATATGTGTGAACAAGGCTGGAGTAGTAGGCTTGCCAAAATTTTTTGTTACCTGACAAAGTTGACCAGAGAAACCAGCAGGACACAGGCACTGAAAGCTATTCACTTCATCCTCACATCGGCCTCCATTTAGGCAAGGGCTGCTTGCACACTCGTCAATGTCCTTCTCGCAGTGCTCGCCCAAAAATCCAGGCGGGCAGACGCAACGGTAGCCGTTCACTAAATCCTGAGAGAGAAGAGATGAATCATAATCACCAAATGGGATAATTTAGGAAGCCACTCTAGACAGAGAGGGAACAGAGCATTAATGATGGAAATGAGTCACATTTTCAATGGTATAATGAAAAACAAGAAATGGATTACAACTAATTTACAAATAATTTCTCATTGCAGTATTTCAGTCTATTCTGAGTTTACTTCTACTGAAGTATTCAACTTAGCTATTCTAATTTTTAATAACTTTTGCAATTTTATATTTTATTCTGTTTCAAACTTTTGGAATTGCCTGATAGCTAGGTAATTTAGTTAAAGCTCAATTTAAGAATAAGTTTAATCAAACCTTGCAATTCAAGACAAAAAAGGGAAAAAGCTAGAGTGGGGGAGTGGTCTGAAGGACTAAGCACTGGAAGGAACACACTCTAAATGCCATAAACATTGACACATTTTCCTGCATCAACATTGCCAACAACAATGATGTTTATAGTAACTCAAGGGGCTTGAAACTGCCTTACCCTGCAGGTTCCTCCATTCAGGCACTGGCCCTGGCAGTCATTGATATCTGCAAAACAAAAGAGACGTGATCTCCACTTTTTGAATTTAACATTACAAATCACTGAAACTGCAACTGTTATACAGCTCAACTACTCTGCATTCCAAACATGCAGTTTCCATCAGCCAAGATAATACACACACACACATACACACACTAGCTAAGACGCTTATCCTCCTGGGACACAGGGGTGCTGGAGCCTATCCCACTGGTCATTGGGCAGAAGGCAGGAAACACCCTGGACACCAGTCCATCACAGGGCAGACACACAGACAAATACACTCACACTTATTCACACCTAGGGGCAATTTAGCATATCCAATTCGTCTGACTGCATGTCTGTTTCAACCTTTCATAATTTTGCTTTTGTAGTATTTTCAATTAGGGTTGCATTCTGTTTTATTTTACATTTTGCACAGCGTCCCAACTTTTTTGAAAAAGGGATTGTATTTTGGCGAGCCTCAACCCATCTTTGCTCATAAAGGACTAGGCCTTTCCTGGATGCTGCTTTTATGCCCAAACATGATTACATCACTTCTTTTAAAATGTTTCTAAAATTTCACAATCTTATGTGTATGTACTTCCAGCACTACTATTGCAATAAAGCACATAAATTTGTCAGTTGAAGTCAGTAGTTCTGTTGGCTAACAAGCTGTAAGCATGCTGTGTTTTCAAGCTCAGCCAATTTGATTTTAGTTCATCATTCACGTGATGGCACTTCTGGATGCTAGCCAGGTTATTGTCAGAGAAAGATGAGTCAGGAAAGGTCCCAAAAGTCGTTTTTTAATTCAAGGCATTTCTGCATTTAGCTTTCTTCCATTTAATGATTAAGGATATTAGTCCAGCTTACACATCATCAGGTGGTTTGATTATGAGTACCGTCCCATGATGCTGCCTTTAATGTCCCATTAGTTTCATCACTGGATATAACATGCTTCTTCTGTTTAAATCAACTGAAAGGCACAAGTTTAGGGTTTAGCCAACTGATTGATAAAGCTGAAAGACAGGAGACAGAAAGGAGCCAAAGCTTGCCAACTCACTGATGTCGCAGTTCTGACCCGTCCACCCTGGGAGACACTCGCAGAAATATCCACCAATCAGGTTGCGGCAGGATTTTGCGTACACACAAGGCTTGTCGTCGCACTCATTGGCATCTTTTTATATATATATATATATAAATATATATATATAAAATAAATGAAAAGTATATAAAAAATAATGAAAACCTGAAGAAACATGCATATTTAAAATATCAAGAGGAGGTTTTTAAAGGACCCATATTTAAATTTTTTCTTGCATTTTCTTGATTTTTCCCCTTATGTTTGTGTGGGTTTATGTAGCACAAATGGGCATAATTAATTTTTACATGGCCATTTCTTAAGCTTCTCTTTATCCCTAACAATTAAACGGGCTGTTTTTGTTACTGTTGTGAGCAGATCTCTGATCTGACTGGTAGCCCTGCATTGTACTTCATTCCAAAAGCAGTCTACTACTTTAAAAGGCAGGGCTTAACTGCTATAGGCAGAATCAGTGGATATAAGTTAATGTGTTGGTTTCTGTGACATCACAAAAACAACTGTTTTTTTGGAGCTTTGTTTTTATAAATGGACCATATGGACTGTGGAGAGAATGCCACATTTGAAACCTACAACATTAAAATGTTTAATTTCAGAAAAGTGAAGAAAATGGGCCCTTTAAACTCTTTCTTGTTTGTTTGAGCGTTCTCACCGATCAGACATGTTTTGCCAATCCACTGTGAGGGGCAGCTGCACTTAAATCCATTAACCAGATCCTGACAAGTGCCTCCATGGTTACATGGGTTTGGTGCACAGTCATCTACATCTATAGAGTAAGAGGTCAGGTTAGACACAACAAATATGCAAGCCAAGTGTGTATTAGTGAATGTACAGATGTTTATCAACTGTGGATGATGGAGAGAAAAACAAATCAAAATACTATATCCTATTAGTAAATACATCCTACCCAAGATTCTGTCAATATATTGAGTTTCACAGCTTTAGTGCCCTTATTTTGATGATTAATTAAAACTTTTAAAAGGTGAAACAATAAAAATGGACCTAACTAAACCATAACAAACTGTGCACAGTCTTACAGTCAGAATCATGCACAACCCTAGAACATGCATACTTATTTAATATGCCTTATTTTGAGATTGTGTTATATTCTATATAGCTGATCTGCAGATTAAGTCAGTTTAAAGTCAGTTCCTCTTTATTTGGACAACCCCCAATAGATTATCTACAGAGGTTTATATTGCTAAAGTATCTGGTAATAGCTCAGGATTCAGTTGATTATTAGGGTTATGATCAGGTTAAGATTACGTTTAGGATTAGGGTCAGGTCCAGGATTAGTGAAAAATAAGCAAATTTAATAGATAATTAGCTGAGGTTAAATGCAAGGTAAGCATCTTTCTATATAAAGTGTTACCATTTTTATTTAGTGATATTGCCTTCTTCTATTGGCAGAGTGTTCTTCCCTGAGGCATTATTTCCTGAAAGAAGCTAAATGATTTGCATTATGTCTTCCAATACAATAAGACATTTTTGTTCTAGATGAAGTCAAAAAATCTATTAATACATTGAATAGTCTTAAAATACTTTTAGGAAATATTAGATATATTGGCTAGATTTACAATGGTGTCATTTACCAAGATATCATTTTTTGCAGTGCAACTACATTTTGCCTGTATGTGAAATTCAATCAACAGTCAAAGCTGAGAAAGCAATCCTGTTTTGACTGCATTCTTTCACAGGGTTCTCCCCTAAGCAAAATAATGTGCAATTATGAAAACAAAAAAGGAAAGATGAATCACCAAGCGTACAGTTGCAGAGACAGACATATGTGTTTATGGCTATGTATCTAACATTCTTACTGATACTGCAGGATGGGCCGCTCCAGCCAGCTGCGCATGAGCACTCATAACCGTGACTAATCTCCTTACAGCTTCCACCATTAGCACACGGGTTGGAAAGGCAGGCACGTTCCGCTGTGAACACAACACATCCATGCTAAACTCTTACTTGTTTCATTTATAAAGATGAAAACTTTGTCCATTCATTTTGCCATGCTGAACTTATAAGGAGTGTGACTGCTTATACACACACACACACACACACATATATATATGTATATATTTATTTATATATATATATATATATATATATATATATATATAATATATATATATATATATATAAATTTATATGTGCATATGTATATGTATTTGGAATGCACTGTTTATTTGTCCCATTACCAAAATAGTGAATAAAAATGGCTTCATAGTTTCACTTCCATGTATGGACCATAAGGACTGGGGGGGAAATGGTACATTTTGACATTGACTTTAACAATATTTATATAACTTATATAAATATAATATATACTTTAAATATACATTAAACTCTTTTTTAAAACATAAAATAAAAGTACAAATTTGCTTCTCCATGCTATAGGCCATTTAAGTACAATAATTCCTTTTTTTATTATTCACTGTAATTATTGAAGGTCTATAATTTGCCTAAACCTGTACACTGTTTGACAGTGTTCTAAAAGTACCAACAATAGCTGAGGTGTGCTCAGAAAAGCACAAACTGATGTCCTGATATTTTTATGATGACAATATACCATCATATCACTCAACCATACCTTTTCCATTGAAAGACATGTGTGCTAATGAAGGCTTCTGCCACTCACACAGTAATTAAATTGTCTTGCCACACATGCTCAAGCTGACCTGACCAATGCACAGTGACTGTTACCCTACTGCTCCCCTTTTCTTCTATGTGAAATGGGAAGGAGATAATCTTTCATCATAGTTAAGAATTAATGACTCTTGCTTAAACTCTACCGACTGGTAGAGACCTACATTAAGGTGGTTGACTGTAACCACAGGGATATACATGGGGCAGCCTGACCTTGCCGTCAGCACTCAGAAGGCTTTAGAGAAGGTCATGAGGTGGAGGTGGTGGGAGGAAGCGGAGGTTCGAGAAAAGCACTGTGACGACCCATTTGGCAGATTTCATCACTACACCCATCCTGCCACTTGACTGTCAAAACAACTGAGATCCACAGGCAGTCCGGATCATAACAGAGGATTAGCTGATCTGGGAGCCCTAAACCAGGGGCTTCAAACTCCCGTCCTGGAGGGCCGGAATCCTCCACAGTTTGGTGGTTTTCCTACACACCTGATTCAACTCAGCAGCCAATGCCAGGTTTAGCAGGTGTATTAAAAGCAAGAAAATGACGAGACTGCGCTGAACTCAAGCCCTCCAGGACTGCAGTTCGCCATCCATGCCCTAAACCGTCAGAGAAGACACCTAACAAATCCTGATCTCTCACCAGAAAACGGGCGTGGGTTTAACATTGCAGGAGCGGAACTAAAAAAATTGGTCCTGCTCAGACTTCTGCTACAAAGCTGGGTGGGTGACAGTTGGCACATGTTGTTTACAGGCTTTCTAAAACTGGTGTAGAGCTTTCTAAAACGTGTCTTATGAGCACAGTACAAGCTTTTGCCTAAAGCATGTTCTTGAGGGACCAGTGTTCCATGCATGTTTCTGGAAAATGTAAATGAACAGAATGTAAAACCTGTTTTTCTTATAAAAAATAAATATTTTCTATATTATATATTCAAAAAGCAAAAATGGTTTAAATGCCTCTCACTACTGTTTACTTCCTGGCCAGGAAATCCAAAAAAGTCCTCTTCAACTGAACCAGGTCGTTTTCAGAGCTCGGCATGCATTATTGGAGCTCTTCTCTAGTCGTATTTCAATAAAAAGACATGGATGTATGAGCTCACCCCTCTCACAGTTGGCTCCAGAGTAGCCGTCAGCACAGGAACACTGATATTTGTCTGGTCCTGTGTTGCTGCATGTCCCTCCATTCAGACAGGGCTGGTGAGTGCCACAGTAGTTCAAATCTGAGAAAATAAAACATTGTTATATGCGCTCTACAGTTGTAAGTGGTTTTCATATATCTCTTTATCATCTGTTACTCTTCTAGGCCACCAACTGTAGACATCTGTTGTCATTGGTTAATCTAAATACTTTTGTCCAATGACACAACAATTTTTTTATTTATTCAATATTCACTATAGTAAATTCATTATCTTATTCTTTATTCACACTGCTCATGATGTATTATTGGTTTGCTGTGTGTTGTTCACCCAAGAAGGATGGGCTCCCCTATTGAGCCTTGATTCAAGTCAAGTTGCATATTTATTTGGTGTACCTATACTCAGTGGTCATTTTATCAGAAATACACTCATAACTACATAACACCTGTTAAAATGGCACTACCATGTCTGTGTCACTGTTGTGCTGAAAATGATCACCACCAAAACAATATTTTGTGATGCTATGGTGGTCCATTTGCACTGATTGATGGGGTGGCTGATAAACTGCGCAGCAACAAATGTAATTGTAGATAAACAAAGCAACTATATGGTAGGTGAACCTGACAAAATGTTCAATAAGAGTAAATTCTTAAAAGTAAAGATGGCAAAAAGATTTTGATGAATTAGTATCAATGGCTTCACTGAAAGGTTCTTTCTTTTAGGGAACTAAAAAGTGGGTCTTGAATTAGCACTGCTCTATTTACACACAAGAGAAATCGAGCACCTTTGTTACAGAGTTGTCCGCCCCAGTTGGTGTCACAGAGGCACTGCCATGGTTCTACACATGTTCCATGCACACAGCCAGGATGAGGGATGCACTTATCACAATACAGGCCCTGCCAGCCATACAGACAGCTATGGAGAAAAGACACAAACATATGCACAAGCGTGCATCATACACTGGCATACACATTGATGCATGGCTGCTATGAACAGTCAACAAGAACAATTTGACTTTGACAGAAAAATGGAGCTCACAGCGAGGCCTAAATGGGGCCATATGACAATCCTACTCAATAAAAAAGAAAAAAAGCTCTCTTGAAGCATTTCTCACACCACAGGCCAAGATGTATTATTTCAAGGCATTCATGGAAAGTTTACGGCTTCCCTTTTAGACAACAGACTTAAAACACCGCCATGGATCACTGGGGGGAAACAAAGGGTTGACAGCTTCTATTGGTCTGCAAACTATTTAGCGCCAAACCATGCAAACAACAAACACCAGCTTTTATAACTCCTCCGGACCCTTTAACTGAGTTAATATTAGCCTGTGGCAAGACACTTTGTTTCAGTTTGAGTGCGGTTTCTTGGCTCTAGGACTGTTCTGACAGCTGCGGTGATGTGTGTGTGTGTGTGTGTGTGTGTGTGTGTGTGTGTGTGTGTGTGTGCACGCATCTAGAGTGACTAGAGGTGTTGCAGTATGTTAAGTTAGACAGACAGGCAATAAAAAACATGTACAGAACTTATGCACGGTAGTACTAATGGTACTTAGCACTGTGGGCTTGGTGGGAATTACAAGGGTTTTGTGGGGGTCTTCTTAACAGCTGACACTAAATGTGGCTTCAAGCTGTACTCATGCATATTCATGCATTATGAAGAGCAAGTCTAAGTGTCTAGAAATATATATCACTGCCCCTGCCCCAATGCCCTTGTGTAATTCAGACTCTGTGCGTTTATAGATGTGTGATGAAATAGAGCCCAATCGATATACTGCATGGCCGATAACGTCACCCAATATTGTCGACCCACAGTTTTACCAGTAACCACTCTTCATTTCTGGAACCACTGGAACTCTGCCTTGTTCCCTTGTGGTGAGTCCCTATCAGGACAAGGCAAGACGAAGACACTTTGACCACAGGGTACCTCTAAGCTCCTAATTAAAAGCCATCTACAAAAGCCACAGTGACAGCTTTTCAATGCTCTTCCTTTTTAGGACAAACGCAACGGTAATTAAACAGTGCTTCTTTGACCAATTAAAAATGGAAAAAAAGCTTCTACATAGTATACTAATGAGTTAGTGACTCTCCTGAGAACTCTGCAGCAGGAAAACAGACTGCCCTCTGGGATAAAAAAGAAAACAATTAGCTTGGGGCAGCGGCTCAGCTGTAAAAATAAACACGATGGTTAAGTAAACCTCAGTCTCTGATTAAAGAGGGCTATTCTTAAATGTTAGCAAGGCCTTCTCCATGAGAAAAAAGTGCAAAAAATGTTTTTAAAAACTTTTCCGGTCAGCGGTTTACTCACTCTTCCTTTTCTCTCACCAAACTCTTCAAGAGTGGGAAGTGTCTGACTGGCATTTGGGCAGAAAAAAAAAATTCACTCTAAAAGGCCTTGACATTTCCAGTTTAGGATGGATTATGCCATTCAGCGGCTGTGCAAATAACTTTAAATGTGGAAATTACCTTGCCAAGTGCAACCCAGTGCTGTTACTGAGTGCATAACCACTTTTCTTTAAAATGGTAGCTTTTCATGCTGAGTAAGCAATACTGAGGATGAGAAATGACCTTAAGTAAACAGGGACGCTCTCAGCAGGGTTGGACAAAGGTGGCCTAGACCAAGCTCTAACCCTAAAGCTTCATTTGCCTGAGGCTGCTGACCACGTCAAACAAATGCTATAAATTCAACCACACTTCACCAGTATGACTTCTAGGCAGCGGTCAAATAAATGACGCATTAATGGTGCTGCAAGTCAGTTTTAAAATAACAGTTACCCAAAAATGCATTCAGCCTTTCATGATTATAGACTTCGACAGCTACAACACAACAGTCCAGGATTCTCCTACAGAAGGGACAATGTAACAACTTCACTGGCTTCAACCCTCTTGCCTGCAGTTAGTCAACTTTTCAACATAACAGCCAAGTTGACAATTAGACATTGTCACCCTCGGCTGAAGATGTGTAATTGCTTTAGTTCCGTTCAAAATACAATGCTAAATTCTTATTTTTTAACAGTTCTGAGCAATAATAAGCCATGACAGCCAAACTGTTGATTACCAATCATTTGAACATTTACTGAAATAGGCAAAACTCTTTAATAAGCACCTAAGGCAGAGCACGCCACAACTTGCGGAGAACACCCAGCTTGCGAGTTGCACAAGAAATACTCAGTTTATGAGCTCACAGTAACTCTTCTCTCCTTGACACAAATGAGTTATGCATGACATTTCTTTATGACTGGGTCATTCACTTTGATAAATATTCTTTGAGGTATGCAGAAATTGCCTTTTGCACACATAGTAACAGCCACCTTCTGGGTGAACTAAATATTAAAGCATTGGTTCAGCCAAAATTTACACCATTTTATCCTTACCCCAAAAGTCATGTATCCGCCACGACATGTTTAGTGTCCAAAGTTTGCTTCTTTAATCTTGGACTGGAGTCATGGAAGTCATGGAGGTCATGAAAACTTACGGCTACCATGTTAACACACTGCATACTTGAATTTTTAAGTGTCTCAGAGAGACTTGCTTAAGTGTTTTTTTCTATAAAAAGTATAGCATATAACTAAAAACAGTAGTAGCAGCAACCTTGAAGCCTGAACTTTGTCTCTACATTATTACAGATAACAGCATGCCATGTCAAGTTAGTTTGAAATACTCAACATGGTTGAGCCAAGATGATTTAGGTAAGCAGTTTGCTAAGTCTACTTTCATTACAATAGTCAACATTAGCCTTGTAGCTCCAGCACACATCTGAAGAAACAAATTTTGGACACCAAACATGTCTTGGATGACTATTTGGGGTAATTTGAATCACGGCTTTACCGTTGAAGTATGTGCAGTTAAGCGCATGCAAGTTAGCAGTGTTTTAATTCTGTCATCCAGAGAATCTACACCATTAACCTTAAATCACGGCTACACTGCATTCAATGACCCAGTAAGTTTATAAGCACAAGGCTTAGAAGCATGGCAAACTGGAAGATCACAAACTCACGTACACTCAGAATTCCTATTCAATTTCCGCAGGGCCAAATTCATAAACCATTAACTGAACAAGCAGTGCATTTTAAAGGCCAATTAAGAATTCTGCTTGATCTACTGATAAACCTTGTGCATTTGCCAAAAAGAAGCAGAAAAATAGAGAACAAACCAACAACAATGTTGGTTATACTGGACCACATTTAGTGCTCTCTGGCCCACTCAAAAACATGCCTTTACTGACACTGCCTCAATCCCCCCGAAGTGCCATTTTGCCAGTGCTAGAATAGAATGTCAACAGGCTGTGCTTTTCATTGTCTTTGGACAGGAAGAGAACTGGAGACTGGCAGAGCAGACAGGAGACAACATTCTGTTAGGATTTGACCATGACGCACTCTCTGGAGCTCTGCAGCCTGGCAGTCAGCTGCAAGAGGAGACTCTGAGCCTGTACTGTTTCTACTCCCACTCTTCAATAAGGCTTAAATTACCCAAAAGCTCAAAATGTCAAGTAGCCAAGCAACATGGCCAAGACGACGAACAAAAAAACCCATACAGACTGTCTGGGAACTTGCAGACAAGAATTCTTTCAAAATGTTAATTGTATCATAAAGAAGAGGCGGATAAAGTGACTCACTCGCAGTCTCCTGGTTGTTTGCAGGATCCATGCTCGATGCTGCATCCCTGCCTGCAGATAGCTGGTGAAAAAGAAAGAGGGAAATCAAGGAAAAAAGGAGGGAAACAAACATAAGTTTGTGGTCCGTCCATCTTCATTGTACCATGTCAGATCATGCTGTTCTCCCCTCACCCATGGGAATGTTTCTGGAATGTAAGGGGGTATCTATCAAATCCCTAATCCACCCACAGAGCCCATTCAAGCTCAGTCTAATTTGAGGCCTGTCGTCAAGTCTTGAGGCACATTAACCTCAGCGTTCTCCATTGGCTGGAGCTTTGTAGAATAGCATCAGAAGCCAAACCAACCTCTCCTGCCTTCTAAAATGGCTCCTGCATCCACTTAATAGCTCTCTTCAAGGAATAACGCAGGGCATAAAACTATTTTGTAACCACTTTGATCCTTTTGTGGACTGATAAGATTTCAAGAGCTGAAGAGAATTGTTACAAGCAACATTTCACTTGTGGACAGATCTACAGTGAGTTTCAGGAGAAGTATCTGAAAACTTACACTACATTGACATACTCTTTGTAACATGCCTGCACTGACACCAAAGCACATAGCACCTACACTACAAAAGTCTTCACATGCAGGATGAGTTGACAATGAAGAGCATGTTTTCATTAGGAATGCACTGACCTTTAGTAAAGCTAGCCTTAATGAGACAATTAGCTTGCTCAGCAAACTTAGTAATGCATATTGTTTTTGGAGTTGGGAATTTTGCTTTGTCTGGCTTAACCTTCAGGTTAACTATGAGAAATGTGTTACATTCCTCTTCTTTCTTTATTGTTGCTAACTGTAGCCCTTCGTTTGCTAACTAGCAAGTTAGCCAAGCGAAGTAACAAAATTACTTTTAGTTAGTAGTTTTTTTTTTAGTAGTTTCCTACTAAAAGCCAAATTGTAATATGGCAAATTAAATGTATTATTTTTGGAATATTAAGTATTTAATTGCTCTGGCTTACAAACAGCTTAGTCTGTCATTTTTCTTTTACCTGGGCTGTAAAGATGGAGTCTTAGATTGCCCCATGGGAGAACTAGTGAGAGCAAGCTGATGAGGGCATGTGAAAAACAGGACTGAAATAGGGGACTGGTTCAGACTGGATCTCAAAATACTTTGCCTAGTTTACCTGTGTTGCAGTCAGGGCCCGTCCATCCTTCTAGGCAGGTCTTGTTGCCATTCTGGTCACAAGTATAATGTCCAAAGAACTCGTCACGTGGCCGGCAGAACTTGTTGCAGCCAAAGCCATAGTAGTGTTCCTCACAAGTTACCCGGATTTGATACTCAAACTGGGCAATAGGACCATTGTGCGTCAGCTTCTGCCACTGGTGATTTGGGTTGATCATTCCAGAGTGGTAAGCCTTCTCAATGAGTCTTCCAGTTGGACCTGCATGGTTGATATGTTACTGTAAGAGTTCAGCAGGACAACATATAGTCCAAAGTGTCGAATAGGGTTTATAAGGCCCTTTAATGTTTCTTACTGTTTATATGCTGCTCTTATTGCCAGTTTCAAATGTCCTAAACTTAAGGAACCGCAGTTACCAAAATTACAGTGCACAAACACCAAGAAGGCTTTTGAATGCCAGCAGAACTCTAAAGACCAACACTTTCACTCTCACACATGTTCCCACACACAGATATTTCCACATGCTCTTCCACACCCCAAAAACTGTATGCCAGAGAGGAATGAGGAAGCAACATTTAGACTCTAATGAACAAAGATACATTTTATATACACTGAAGGTTCGTATGGCCTACAATCTTCCACCTACACTTACTGCCACTTTATTAGACATACCTACCTTGCCAGTACACTTGGCAAGTGTATGTTTAGAGACTATAGCTTATTTTTTGCCATGCACATTTTGTTAGTCATCCCCTAGCCTTTCAACAGAGCCACATGTTGGCTAGATAGTTTTAGTTGGTGGACTTCAAGTGACATTGAAGTGTGTAAAAACCCCAAAAACACTGTCAATACCATACTGGTGTCACTGCCGTGCTGAGAATGATTTACCACTAGGTCTCGGCAATATGACAATATTTATCGTTATCATGATAAACTATGTCACAATATGCTTTTCTGAGCCTATCCTCACTACTTAAAATTTCCCACCTGTATTTTTCATTAGAAAGAGAGCATAATCAGTCTTGTAATAAGATTTAGTGCAGCACAGGATATGAAATGATGAATATAAATCATTGTATTCATAGTTTTTGAAGAGGTATTTTTTTTTAAACGTGGCACTTTTTGTCTTTTCCAAAATATGTCTCTTGACATACTGTGTCATAATATGTCATAAAACTGACAAAATGGCTAGTGAGTGCAGGTACAAGATAGTGTGCCTAATAAACTGGAAAACCCAGCATATACCCACACTGTTCAAGCAATATTTACAGCTTGAACCACACACAAATTTCCCCTCCACTTGGTCTCCTCCCAAGTGTATAAACCACACACAAGGTAGTAAGAAGCAGCCCATATATTTTTCTGTTTAATTCTATGTCAGGCTGAAAAAGAGAAATTGCTGGCACAGCTTATTCTCTCTCTTTCTGAAATACACAATCGTTCTGAAATATCACCACCCTTCTTTGCATTATTATTTTTACTTGTTTTAATAAGCATCCATTGGTTTACTTAAGGATGCATCGAAATTTCAGTCACTGAAACATTTCAGCTGAAAATGATCAAAAATGACACTTTCAGTTTTCAGCTGAAAGAGGAAGAAAAGAAACAAAAGATTAAACAGGCCTACAACAAAGTGTCAAAATGTGACTTTACAAATAATTTTAATGATAAGGAATATGAGAAACACTGATTAAAATCTCTGTTATTACCACTGCTCTCTGGTTATTTGAGCAGCAACAGATCAACAGTGAAATGTTTGCTGTCTAGAAGTACTTCACAGTAAAAGTTTTAATAGACCTCAGATGAGGGGGGCCGGCCAAAAACAAATAAATAAATAAATAGAATTACTTCACGGATTGTACGAGGGACATTAGACAACTTGGAATTTAGATTTAGAATCTGTTCGTTTGGAGTATCAAACCCCCAGTAACTAACTTTTACACTACAGATTTGACACCACTTGAAAACAGGTTGATTTCAAAATGATTTCGTTTTTTTTTTAGCCAGGAATTTTCATCTTGGTGCATTACTAGCTTGAATCACTACTATAGTCATGGATTAATTAATACACTGTATACAAAATAGTATATATTAAACAACATAATTCATGCATGTACAATGTAAATTAGTTGCCTCAATGGTTTTGGTAAGTTTTTTGTGTGCCAATTTGTGTGCCAACACTATCCAATGTCAGTAAGCTTCAAGATCTCAGCAGTGGAACTCTTCCAGCCTTTGCCCAAGTTCTAAAAACCTGCTCAAAGTACCAAAAACCAATTCTTTAAAGCAAAAAAAAATTCAGCTGATACCATTTTTTTATAAAAAGCACTAAAATTTAAACCAATCTTATTTTATTTAAAACACATTCATTAAGATAGTCATCTGAAACAAACACTCTGTATAGAAAGACATACAAAGCCAACCACCTGATTCAAATTGCAGCTTTTTTTAAACTTCCATTAAAAAAGAAAAGTAAAATGCATGAATAGTGAAAATGTAATGCACTAGCATGTGATATTTTATGCTAGATTTCTTATAGAATCAGAGGTGATTCTCTTTTATCCTGCAAAATCCAGTTCAACATGTTCTGCTGGATACTAGATTAGTGCCATCTCTAATTCTCATCAACAACTAGCAATGGGAATCTTTCAGGTACATATATGGTGATGCTGATGCTGATACATATTTATATAATGCAGAAATTAGGACTGAAAACACGTGGATTTATATTAAAGTTATATTAATATTAAATGTATTTCTAAAGGGTAGCAAATGTAGTAAACTGAATAAAATGCAGACATTTTAGCATAGCAGCCCACAGTGCTCTTCCACAGAGCAATAAATACATTACCAAATTTGACATATCAGTCAAACATCTGTCCCATTTTTAAAGCAATTATCTGCCAATGCAGATATGAGTGATATGAGTCATATGAGTGATTCCGATATCAGTGGCCAACATTTCATTTACAGTCTTTCAAAGGCAGAGAGAGATGGACATGAGAGCAGTTGATATGGAAGAGCATAAGCAGGCCTATATTTCATAAAGTTCTGGAATGTAGAAAGCCACTGTGGCATTTCGCTAGCAGTCTGCAGCTTGTGGCCAGAGCCAGGTGTCATGTCCTTACTACCAGCAGCCTGCTCCACTTCACCATGAAGTGAGGAAGTAACATTAAACAGACAAAAGAGCCTCTCCTCTTTCAGGACATAGACAGCAAAGGTCAAATCTCAAAAATAAAAGTGCCCTTGTCTTCTCATCTGTATTTTGGTCCTAGAGCAGTAAACATGCACAGTACATTCAACATAGTCACATGAACTCCACCAGTGTGAAATGAACTCATATGTACTCCTATGGCCCTATTTTAGCATGTATGGCGCAAATGTAAATATTCTAATAGCATAAGTGACTCCAAAGATAGAAAATGTATGGCCGCCAATGTATGGCCGCAAGCTGATCACATTCTACAAATTTTGTGTTTACTATTTATATCTATTTACATTTTTTGTGCTTACATATTAAACAAATGAATAGTCCATTCATTCAATGAATAGTCCAGTTTTCTATCTTCTGTATGTAGCATATGGTTGATTACGACAGACAATAATTTCTTTGTTTTAACAATTTAATATCGCTGTTCCTTGTAAAGGAACGCAAACTGTTTTTACAGGAAAGCCAATGGGCAAATGCTGAAGCAATCGACCATAGACTACAGATTAGGTTGAAAATTCTGGAGTATTCCTTTTGAAATAAGTTGTACATACATTTACTAAGCATATTCTTTAGATGAACAGGTCTGTGAGTCTACCATAAGCTCCACAGCTCCACAGAATACATGTAGTAAATGTAGGAGTTTCACCTCCATTTGCACACAGGCATGGTTGAATCGGTATGCTTTGCGGTCAATCAGATGGCTCTAGCCATATGGGCTGCTGTGTTTGAAATGCTAACATCAGCCAGAAGAGCATGTGTCTATGACCATGTTGAAAATGCTTTCATTATTTCACCCCAACTAACTCTAGGTCTGAAGACGGCATCATGCTGGATCCTATGAGTTATGGAGTAGTTTAGCAGTCAAAATATAAATAATGCTACAAGCAAGCTTCCACTCCTCTTCTACTGAACTTAAACACTATTGTATAACAACATCAGCCACTCAGGCAGTTGGCTACCACAGCCAAAGCATATGAGCAAATCATTGAAATGAATACAAGCTAATGCTATTGACTCTATAGGTCAATCATTAAACAGTCGTCTTTCAACCCACACAGAGCTACAACTCCACCAGGGCTTAAGCATGTTTGCTTCTACAGAGTTGTGTTGCAGCTCACTGTGGACATAGGAGCAGAAAGAGGTCACAGGGAACAAATGAACATGTGCTGAATCTAGCCAGCAGTGACAGTATGGCTATGTCACCCTGACTAGCAGCACCTGCCATAACTCATCAGCTGTGTTTAAAAAACATTTTTATAAGCGTGAGGCCACTTCACCTCATGCTCTTTCTGTAAGCCCCTCACCACACATACATACTCTTAACCCCCCCCAACATACACAGTCACTGTTTCCCCTTTTCCTCTTCCCTGTCCTGTCGCACCTGTCAGCACATTTAGTTTAATGGCCAGTGGGCCAAGAGAGGAGGGGGCCGGAAAAACTTAGCTGAACTTTCTGACTTTAACCCTTAAGAGTCCAGAGTTATTACAATTGTTTTGCTACATGCAAATACAGTTAATTACACTGTCTTGGCAAAAATGTAAATAATAGGTTTTCTTCTTTCAAATTCAAATCATAACAGAATAACTATCACACAAATAGGATTGCAAGATCATATCGGAATCATGTCAGTAATGGCAGACACTAAAAAAATATATCAGCATTGGTCAAATGTTTAGATTTGGCCTATATTTGATGACATATTGTATTCTGGAAGAGCAGAACAATATAACATTTATATTTACATATAAAAATAAATGTTATATTTCTCTGTAATGCTAATCCAGATAGATGTTTTCCCAATTTTACCAAAATTTATTTATTGGCATAGGCAGACAGAGAGAGGTCCAAAAGTATTAGACCATTGCGTGAAAAGCAGAATCTTTAAAATTTTAACATGAATTTTAGAATTTCTTAGTATTTGATATGTACTTCTTTTGTTTTTAATAATGATGTGCACAAGTCATAGCCATAAGTTTGTGCAAAAGCCTCTGATCAGATCAAAGAGATCAAACGTGATATGGATTAAAACTAGAATCTGCGTTTCTGATCAAATTGATCTGTTTCAACATTTGTCCTTTCAACAAAAATCAAATCACCTTGGGAGCCACAACATTTATGTCCAGTATGTGATAATGTGCTAGTTTCAGCTAAAAAATATAAACGAAAACGCAGACTTACTTTGCTCTACTTTAAGCTTTAGCTCAGCTATAGCTGCTTTTCTTCCAACTCCGCCTGAAAACTTTTCCTCAAAAGTTGAATAGTTTCTTGTAAAATGCATTTCTGCATTTCTGATCAAATTGATCTGTTTGCTTCAGTGAGCTACGAGTGAGAAATACTTCAAATTGCACTATGCTTGGTGAAACAGTGACTTCTAAGGGATAACAACCACCTATAATGGCACATAAATAGCACAAAACGGCAAATGAAAAGCACTCTCTGGCAAAAATTAAAGTATAACTTACTTTCACCAGCAGTATCATTATGGAAGTCCAAGGCCTCCACTATCAATGTGTAGGACCTCTGTAGGAGATAAGAAAAAAGATGCTGGTAAGCAGTGAAACCAAAACAAAAGACACATCAAAAATCATCTGAGCAATGGCAAAATCTAACCATTAGAACATATAAAGATCCAACAGTTTGTACCAAAGCAACACACTCCACCAAAGCTTTTCTGGCCAAAATTCCTATTTTACTGTGAATAAGCAGTCAGCTGAGCAACAATCATTGTTACACTAATCTGTTTTGAATGAGGTTGGCCCCATTACTGAAGATTAGAACACAGTCAAACTTAACAGATGCTCCACACACAGCAGGAAGCTGTCTGACTTGGAACAGTCCCAGTCAAACAGTCATCCTGTAGATGACATCTAATCCCTGTAAAGCACCATTGCACACAATACTGGATGACATGGTCAACGATAGAGGTGCAGGAAAAAAACGATTCTTAGATGCATCGCGATGCAGATGTGGACGATTCTGAATCGATTCATAAATGTCAAAAATTGATTTTCTAAATATTTAATTTATAACGTAATGTTGATGGAACGCAAAGGGCAGAACTTGGAAGTGGGTAAGTGCAGTGCCTGGACAGTCTGTGGCGAAACACATAAAAAAACACCACAGGATGAGTGAGAAATCTGACCGGCTCCCTCTGCACTAAAAGCCAGGTTAGGTCAGGAGTCACAACCCAAATGTTATTAAGAGCCATTTTGTCCTTTCAACAACAATCAAATCACCTTGGGAGCCACAACATTTATGTCCAGTATGTGATAATGTGCTAGTTTCAGCTAAAAAATATAAACGAAAACGCAGACTTACTTTGCTCTACTTTAAGCTTTAGCTCAGCTATAGCTGCTTTTCTTCCAACTCCGCCTGAAAACTTTTCCTCAAAAGTTGAATAGTTTCTTGTAAAATGTCTCTCAGCGGTCCGCTGTTTTATGAGGCTGAAGTCGCTTCTCACTCGCCAGCTTCTTGCTAAACTTTCCCGTTCCACCTTAAATTCTGACTGATGCGCCGAATGTAAAAGTGGCACCATTTAAGGTGGAACGGGAAAATTAGAGAAGCGACTTCATCTTCGCAACTTTTTAGTTAGTGTTTGACAGTCTCTCGTTGCAGATTTAATGTACCTCCTGTATGTACCAACTGCGCTGCTTATAAATGCGAACAAGTCCATTCATTTCCAAATGTTTGTCTGTCTTTCTCTTTTCCTTTTTCGTTTGCTACTAGCCAGGCGAAACCTCGTTGCTAGGTGACCTGCAGTCGCACCCCATCACAAGACCAAAACCGAAGTTATGAAATCCCTAAAGAATATATAATGTGCTGCGTGGTCATCCATTACCACTGGATCTTATTTCACCGTAACAGCGCATTTTATCGCAGATGAGTGGCAGCAGCGTCTCCAAACAAGAGCAGTGAATGAGAGCATTCTAGTTCACTTGCCACATCACTTCCATTTGTTTTATTAATAAAAGATATTGGACGTAAATGCATTATGGATCATTACAAATACTTTGTTTTAAAACTACAAAGTCCTCAGACAGTAAGAAAATAGAAATCATGTATAGAAAAAAAAGATGCATCGAGATGCATCAATAATCGTTTTATAATTGTATCGCAGCCCTCTGAATCGTAATCGAATCGAATCGTGAGGTGCCAAGACATTCCCACCCCTAGTCAACGAGGTCAGGTTTTTTGAAAAAAAAAAAAAAACAACAACATTCATTACAATGTTCTTTAAGGAACCAACATTTGTCTTTTATGGTATGCTCCAGCAAACCTTAAGAGTGACTTCTTCTACATCGTTGTTCGTATAAAAACTGGCAACATTTTTTCAGATGAGAAACACCTCATGAGCCTTTTCTGTATCTTTATCACAAAGCCCTGTTTTGCTGGCTCAAGTTTGTTAAATCACTCTGCATTGCCTGCACAGTTTCATTAGCAGCTGGCGCTGACTCAGAAAGTGCTATCAATGCACACAAAGGTAAAACATGCTGTAGCCTATATCTTCTTTGTTGTCATTCTGATAGGCCAGCTTGCTTTTCTAGATTGATGCTGGTTATAAGTACAAAGTATAATCTAGCCAACTGCTGAGCAATTAAACCTCGTAATAATGGTTGTAGTAGCTGGACTTTGTAAGCTTGTAAGCCTAACTCATGAATTCCCAGGTTGTCAAAATAAACACCTTTGAAGAACCAGCAGCTACTCTAGGATTAGTTACACAAGGGTCACTGTTGACCGAAAGCACAACCTCTAGCTTGGTAGCTGAATAACTTTTGCTTTGTTAAGCCAGTGCAAATGTTTCCTACAAATATTTATGAAACCTATACGACAGAACTACTCCAACATAAACGTTAAGCAATCAGGAAGGATATGATAATCATGTGATGTTAGCTAATCAACAGAAAATATGCAGTCTCTGTCTTGTTTAGCTGTATCAGGCACATCACCGGGCTGCAATGAAGTATTTCCAGATGATGTTATGTGAACCTAAAACCTTACACCCAAGCCAAGAACCACTTAGGAAGCTAAAAACTGTATTTTAAAGATTTGAAACAAGACATCTAAGCATCACTTCTGTTTATGCACACTAGGTCAGGGCAATATGGCAATATATATCATTATTGTTATACATTACATCACAATATGTCACAAAAAAGCTTCTCTGAACATACTGTGGATATCGCTAGTACTTTTTTATGTCTACAAAAATATTTTTTTTAAAAAAAAGCATCATCTGTTCTGTTTAACTGGATTTAGTAGCAAAGTATGTGACATTTTAAATATAAATAATTGGATTCAGAGTTTTTGATACTATTTTTTAAAAGTGGCACTACTTTGTCTGTTACAAATTACAAAAAACAAATCAATAAAATAAAATATATTAATCAATAAAAACAAATATTGTGATATATCGTGTATTGTGAAAAAGTATCATGATATAACATTTTTGATAAAGACAATACCAGTGGTGTACTGCATAAGTTATGCTGTGTATTCCTGTTTATTATATTACTTACTGCATAAATTACACTGTATGTTCCTGTTTGTGCACAGATTTTTATTTAATGTCACAAACTATAATTTTGAGCTAGCAAATATAAGAATGCGAATATATAAAACAAAACCTAGCAATGAAAATGCAATGTGCTTGTAAACTGTAACAACACAAGAACTAAATTAGAACAATAATGTTGACCGCAAAATTAACTGAAACGTAATAGAATTAATGGGTAAAAAACCTTTTTATTTTTGTTTTTGTTTCTTCAGTGTGTGTGTGTTTAGAAGTGGATCCCTTGAGTGTTTGGTTGTCTAAGGAAAGTGTTTATCATTACATTAAAAACTGATACTAAATAAAAACTAAACTAGAACTATTAACACATCCTTAAAACGAACTGAAACTAACCTGGAATCAAAAAAACTAACTGAAAAACTAAACAAAAACAAAACCTAATACAAATTTAAAAACTATCAAAAACTAACCCTGCTTCTGACAGCTTTCAGTTGCCTTTAATTGTTCTTCTGGTGGAAAAAATCACTAATATGCCCTCAGTAATCGGAATTCCTTTCTAAATGTGTGAATGCTTGCTCAGAATTTATCACAATGCATCTAACAATAAAGGCAGCATCATGTTTCTTATATACAGAGACAGAAAACACAGTAGCACACAATTCCACATCCTGATCTATTTTAGGGGCAGATTTTAATGAGTTAAAGAGGTCTTCACCAAGTCTCTGAATGTATCTCTGATGATATGTTAGGTACGACAGAATTGAGCATTTTAATTTACCCTGATCATGTCAGTTCCCTTGCTTTTGGGGTCATTTGTGTGCAGCATGTTCTTCTTTTTCCCAATGGAAAAGAATGTGGAGCAGGGATCTGAGAGTTGGGTGGATGTAGGTGGGGGGTATCTGCTTTTAGAATGACTCTCATGCAGAATGAAATCTCTGGAGGGCCTGGCTAAATTTCAGCACTTCTGAACCGCTTTGTCTGACTTAAGGTCATCACGGCTCTCACCGGTATCAGGTAACAAGAGCCAGAGAGAGAGAGAGAAGGAGAGAGACAAAGAGAAACAGAGCTACTGCCCGAGAGCAGAAAGAGAAAGAGAAGGAAAAAAGCAGTATGCATGTGCAAAAAGTTAGTAATATAGTAGTATAAGTAATATATGAGATTCCTTAAAATGTAAAGAAAGTCATTCAGGGTGGTTTTGTGTGAAACCATCGTCCATTCTAGAGAAACTTAGAATTGTTCACAGTGATCGTGTTTAGAGTCAGCACTGTCCAAGAGTGGTGGTGATAGAAACCAGACATCCACCTCTAAAAGCTCCCTCACAGAAAGCTATAACAAATGGTTATGAATACGCTGCCTGATGTCTGAGACATTGGTTTTAGCATAGTTTTGATGATTTAGGTTAATAAACTTTGACCTACATATTTTTTAAAAGCCATTCATGCTGGAGAGGTACATGCAGGATGAAACAGCCCCCAAAGAAATCTCATTATCAATATTAGGTTCCAGGTTCCAAACACCACCACTGTAAAGACATCTGAGTCTCTACAATGAACCATTTATCATCAAACCACCCTGAATTACTTCGATCGAATTTCATCTTAACATAAATTAAGTTCAAGTGTGCTGTGAGTCAGACTATATGATAAATAATCTCTGGCAACAGGCCTACCATTCACAAGAATAATGACATTCTTCTTGGATCCTTTGACTCCATCACTGACTTCTGTGTTTGTTTGTTTTTTTTTGGAATCGTGTAAACAAAAAACAGGCCCAGGGCACAAAATCACAACTGAAAAGGTTTGCTTCAGCTTTGTCACTTATTATTAGTGGTTTGATGAAAACGAACCATGCTTTATTAGAGCAAGTAAGAACACTACCATTCAAACTCTGTTGCACAACAAATAAGCAGACTGAGACCCCGGTGTATGTCAATCTTTGTTCGCTTCAAAACTAATTTGTTTGAAGTTCGAATGCAATGCAACCAAAGATTTCTAAACAGTGCATAGACAGAATGAACAGACCAGACCAGATCTCCTCTCTGAACAACTTCTTTGGTACATGGAAAAGATTTTGTTTTAGATGCTGTTTTGACATGTGCATTTGTTTTATTAGTTCTTCATAAGCTCTGAATCAGTAATTATAGAACAGATACTATGGGTTTTAAAGTAAGGCTGAGGCACTTTTAAAGTCATTATAAAATACTTAATTTACATTAGTGGTACAACGATTATTCGACTTAGGCGACTAAAAATCGACGACCAAATTAGTTGGCAACTAATTTAGTAGTTGATTAGTTGGTGACGTCATTACGCGTATTTCTTTAAAATTTAAAAGCTAATAGCTACATAAAAGTTATTTGGTAATGTGGTGATTCATAATCCAAATAATCGATTATTCATTTCAGTAATCGATAGATTATTCGACTATCAAATTAGTCGTTTGTTGCAGCACTAATACACATATTTGACTGTATGCATAAATGACATTATGTATTAATATGCCAGGGTTTGTAAGTTCTCAGTAAGCCACTCATGCAAAACCACTGTAACACAGGGAGTCTTGTAGCTTATTGCACTGATATGACAATACAGATAAAACAAGACACAAATAAAACCAACAAGCCCAGATAGAACAGACAACAGCATGATTCATCAAGTTCAGGGGATATTATCACAGTTATTATATGTCATAAAATCAGTTGTGATCTTTTGCTCATGACTTTTGTTTACATAATTTGCGTTCAATGTTATATATGTCAGTGTGAATGCTAAGTGAAGTAAAACAAACTTTGGTCCAGACCAAGGGAACTGAACTACAAATATAAACACACCCTAAAGCAGCTGAGGACCAATGTCATACAAAGCATTCTGAAGGCCAGAGGCAGGTAGCGTGTATGAGAGAGAAAGAGTATGTGTGTGTGAATGCCATTATCTCCTCTTGCATAGCTGAAGCACCTCCTCACAGCACCTACTTGCCACATTCGCACCCTCTGCCGTCTCTGCACAGCTTCATGGAACTTCCAGCATAACCATGGTCCTCACTAGAAATGACAAGACATGACAGAGGCTCATCCCTGAGCCATCCAAATAAACCTTCTTACTACCCTTAACTCACCTTTCAGAAGCACACTACCTCATAGCCATTGTCATGTTTCATATAGCAAAAGAGACAAGTAGGAGAATTTAATCTTAATCAACTATTTTGAAAAACTGTATATATATATGTATGTATACATATATATATATATATATATATATATATATATATATATATATACATATACACATATATATATATATATATATATAAAACACCCCTATATATATATATATATATATATATATATATATATATATATAAACCTAACCCCATTTCAAAAAAAGTTGGGACGCTGTTCAAAATGTAATAAAAACAAAATGCAGTGATATGCAAATCATTTACACCCTATAATTTATCGAAAATAGTACAAAGACATATTCAACATATCAAATGTTGAAACCAAAAAAAATTTATTGTTTTTTGAAAAATATATGCCCATTTTGAATTTGATGCCAACAACACATTCCAAAAAAGTTGGGATGGGGGCAATGTAAAAAAAACAACTTAAGGTTAATTGGCAACAGGTCAGTAACATCACAGGGTAGAAAAAGAGCATCCTAGAGAGGCTGAGTCTTAAGAAGAGTCTCTCAGAAGTTAAGACGGGGAGGGGTTCACCACTCTGTGACAGACTGCACAAACAGTGCAACAATTCAAGAATAATGTTTCTCAACACAAAATAGCAAAGAACTTTTGCTTTTCATCATCTATCATTCATCATCTATCATAAAAAAATTCAGAGAATCTGCATTAAAAATGGACACGATTCTGCAGTGGAAATCACTACATGGGCTCAGAAACACCTCTGAAAACCACTGTCTGTGAAAACAGTTCATCACTGCATCCACAAATGCAAGTTAAAACTCTAAAATGCAAAAAAGAAACCATATATACAAACAATCCAGAAACGCCGCTGCTTTCTCTGGGCCCAAGCCCATTTAAAATGGACTGAAGAGTGTCCTGTGGTCTGACAAATCTACATTTGAAATTCTTTTTGGAAATCAAGGACACAGTGTCCTCCAGGTTAAAGACCAGGCTATCAGCACACAGTTCAAAAGCCAGTATTCATAATGGTATAGGGGTGCAATAGTGCTCATGGCAAGGGTGATGTGCACATCTGTGAAGGCACCATTAATGCTGAAAGATATATATACATGTTTGGCAACATATGCTGCCATCCAGACTGCGTCTTCTTCAGGGAAGGCCTTGATTATTTTAGCAAGACAATGTCAAACCACATTCTGCATGTATTACAACAGCATTGCTCCGTATTAAAAGAGTCTGGGTGCTAAGCTGGCCTTACAGCAGTCCAGACCTGTCACCCACTGATAACATTTGGCACATTATGAAATGAAAAATATGACAAAGGAGACCCCAAACTGTTGAGTGGCTAAAATCCTGTGTCAAACAAGAATGGGAAAACATCTCACTTTTAAAACCACAGCAATTGGTCTCCTCAGTTCCCAAATACTTACAGTTAAAATTGTTGTTAAACAGAAGAGGTGATGCAGAACAGTGGTAAACATGCCCCCGTCCCAACGTTTTTGGAATGTGTTTTTGGCATCAAATTCAAAACGGGCAATAAAATTTCTCAATTTCAACATTTATTATGTTGTCTTTGTAGTATTTCCCTTTAAAAATATGGTTTACATGATTTGTACATCATTGCATTCTATTTTTATTTACATTCTGCATATATATATATATATTTATATATATATATATATATATATATATATATATTATTGCTGTCAGAACAAAACCTTACATCTCTGACATTTTTAATGTAAGTCAATGTAACCAGACATTTCCAAAAAAATCTGCACTATTTCTGTTGGTCCAACAATGTAAAGGGTAACTGCCATATTTAAATTATGTCAAAAAATGAAATACGATAAAATATGATAAAAATGGAGATACAATACATATACCCACTCCTTCTCGTATCTCCAAAATGGTAATATTTAATGAAACTTACTGTAAGCATTACTGGGTAATTGCTATTGGTCCATTCACCATGAAATGTTCACACAATGTGAAGTACAGCTGGCCGAAACTTACTGAGTCAGTAGTGTACACAGTGGTGTTGATAGAAACCAGATGTCTGAAGCCCTTAAAATCCCAGGCTTATTACATACAAGGGCTATTATTCAGTAAGTAGATGATGAGTCATACACTGTAAGTTGATCAGCTAATGTATATGCTTGCAATGTTTTCACTGTTTGCAAATTATAAATCAGCTCATATGGATTTTTTTAAACTCTTTCAGTGTTAGCTGGATGCATGGCTGGCTATGTACTGTAGGCACCTTACATGGTGCTGCAGTTACGTTCTGGCACCTCAGCCTATTTGCCAACTTCTTCTTTGAATTTTCTTGTTGCAACTTAAGTAATGCAGCACTTCTGGCGCCTCAATGTTTACTCACATTTTACTATGTCTCTGGTCATTAAGCTTTTTAGAAGGATGCAGAGGCTTTTCAGGTCGGGATCCAGTTTGTTTGCTTACTTCCATGGCTGCAGCACGCTGTGTTTGCCTTTCAATTTGTTTCATAGCTAGCAACCAGGGGTGTTGAAATGGTAGTAGGAAATAGGCAGTGGGGGGATCACAGACCAAAATGCAAAGAGTCTTTCTGCTTCAGACCAGAAATTTTAAAGGAGAACTTACTGGCTGTAGCACTGTTGTCAGGGAAGCTAGTATTTCAACTTAGCATGTTTCCTTAAACTTTGATGACGTATCATGCTCATTTAATGATTTAGTGGAGTAAATGTATTACATATTTTTCCTTTAACATCTCTAAAGGGTACCTCACAGAATGGTAGTACATAAAATGGTAATGGATATGTTGCCTGATGCCAGAAACATTGTTTTACGCTAGTTTTGAGATGAACTTCTGGCCTTAATTGTATATTTTCAAGGACATTCAAACTCTTTTCGGTTTTATGAATGTTTTGCCATCATCAACAACACACAAAAACTTTCTGTAAATAAATGCTCACATAACATAAAGGGCAGAAGGCTTTTCCAGACAAAAATGGAGATTTTGAACAAGATTTTGTCCCAAAATTGTCCTGAAAATAAATATATGTGCATGTTTATCTGTTTAACTGTTCTGCCACTGCACTTAAAGCTCACTGATTTCACCTCATCATTACTTCTGCTGGTCTCTGCCTCACTTCATGGAGTACTGCCAAAGATTCACATGCAAGAGAGCTGTCAACATGCCCAGGCACGGAACCTATATAACCCTGCATCATTTTTTGCTTGTTTGTTGCATAGCAGCTTGTTTGTTTTACTGTTCTATTCATTAAAAATGATGAGAAAGCTCTTTCTAAATTCTAAATAGGTACAACAATATGGGGTGGGGATTGGCAAAAATGGGAATTATGACTAATTCTGGGAGGAAGACTGAGTCCGTCTATTTTCTAAATGAATATAAATAAATAAACAGATAGATAAGCAAAGACATGATGGCTTGTTTTATGTGCTGTAAAGAAGCTTCATCTGTTTTGTAAAATATTTTATCTTGGCGGCACCTCTTTAGTGACATTTGATACACCAAAGTGAAGACAGACGTGCACCTGACATAAGAAAAAAATGTTGATCATTTTAATAGTGTGCATAGCAGACTGAACTAGGTAAAAGTTGAACATTCACTTTTAGACTTTATTTTTTATCGTTATTGTAATAAATTATGGCACAATATGCTTTTCTGAGGATATCATAGATATCGTCACAGCGTAGAGCACTAAACAACTACACGATTCATTAGAAAGAGCATATTATTAGTCCTTTTAAACTGGATTTACTGTAGTACAGCACTGAAAACACTGAAGAAATATCACTATACTCATACTTTATCGTAGAATTTTGAAAAACTAAATGTCATGATATATCATGTATTATGAAAAGGTCTTCAAGTATTGTGATATTTTATTTTTGCCAGACTGATGGAAAATGTCCACGTTTTGAAAAGGGTTCTATATGGCACCCAAAAGCGTCCTTTTATTCTTCTATATCGTAAGGTTCTTCACACTAGCACATCTCATGTACAGAAAAGTGCAAACCATTTCTATCCATCTTCCATCCATGAAAAGGTTTTTTGGGAATCAAAAGTGGCTATTCATTGGCACACCTCACAAAATTTCTGGCACCTTTATTGTGTATGCAGGTGCATCATTTGCACATTTTCCAAGGCACATGTTCATTGCTGAACGCACTATGTGTAGTGAAGAGATTTTACCTAAATAAAAGATTTAGTTTAAGGAAAATGATACAAAAATACCAAGAAAAAAAGACTCATTTTCACAAGAGATATATTAGGCTAAAGTTACCGCCCAGCAAAAAAAAACAAGGCCTGCATAAAGGCCTACTTCAATCCATCTCACTCCATAACTCACAATCTAGTTATCAGCTCTGGATGCCTGCTGCTGCCAGGTTCATTTTTCCCATGCTCACCACTGACCTCTGTGTTGTCTTTGAACTCTCTCAACCCCTCTCCACCCCATCCAGCTACAACTCCTCCCCTCTTCTCATCCCAGCTGGCGACAGCCCCCGAAATAGCTTTGTGTTTCTCTTATCATCCTGGGTCTACGCTGGCTCTGTCTGTCCAGGCCTTCGTAACACTGAACACACTTCATCTGAGCTGCTAGACAACACTCTCTTCTTCCCCTCAGGATTTGCTCTGAGGACACGATAGTCAAAAATGCATCGCTGTTGCCATAAATGGATAGGCCTGCTCCAGAGGTGGCCTGTGCTTGGCATGGTGTAAGTGAGCGTGGGAATCTGTCGCTGGCTCGCACCTTCATCGATAAGACTAAAAACACGTGATAAAAAAGGCAAAGCTGCAATGGAAAGTGAAAAATGTCAACAGAGGCTGTGGACTTACTGAGTGAGATTGCTATCAATCACTCCAACAGTTTTCATTTCAGTTCATTATGGCCCAATTAGGAACATGCTTGCTGTTTGCCACAATCTCAAAGCTTTGCACAACTGTCCTAGTCACTGAAGTTGTAACAACTAGAGATGCACTAATATTGAAATTGTGTTCTGATGCTAATATCCAATAATTTTCATGTACATATCACTCAATGCTGACACATAAACATTTACAAAATGTAGAAACTGGGACTAAATCCACTTGTACCAGTTTTACAGAGAAATAACATTTATTTCTAGAGTGTTACAAATGCAGTAAAATGGATAAAAGGCAGATATTTCAGTGCATTAGCCCACAATCACCTTAACTTTCTGCTCTGCTGGAGTACAACAAATACTATAATTGAAATAACTGGCTTACTGGTCACATCTAAACAACTCTCTGATGTTTTCAAGCAAATATCTGCATCCCTAGTAACAACACAGCATCAAATGCAACTGCATTATTTGAATACCAAAGTTCGCAATCAGTGTACGTTATATGGTCTTTGCAAACATAAACTTGCAGAATGAGAAAAGACAGAATGATTATAGGAGGGGAGAGAACACTGAGAGTTCTGGAGCTCTGAGCGGCTTCTGCTTTCAGCTAAAAGGACGGACCACACACCCCCCTTTTTTATGAACAGGGGAAGGACTGGGAGATTGAACTGAGAAACAGGGAGGAGATGAGGTGGTTGTGGGCTGTGAAAACTGAAGGAAGAGGTAGAAATGCATAAGATGTTCGAAGGAGGAAGAGGGTTATAAATGCAGTAAAATGCACACTCATAACTATACATAATATAATGAACAAACTTTAGTGGTGAATAGTTATGAGCATGAAGCCAGCAGTTCAAACCGCTTGACTTCTGTAGAGACCTGAAAAGTGAATTAATGGCATATCCAACAAAGCAGACCACAACTGACAATTGTCAATACTCATCAGAAAATGGATAAGTTCTTTGCCCCTTCAGCCAGTGAAAAGGAGCCTAACAGACCTTGATCGCTAATTTGCTAACTTTGCCCACTTATCATCATTACTTTTGTAATGATGATCTGAAGGGTTTGGAACGCCATTCGACTGCAATAAGACTGCATAAGTTGGATTCCTCAAAGTACTGGTTAGCTCTCTAGCTTCCTTCCCCATTAAGCCCAAGGGCATTAGCCAACTAACAGAAAAGATAAAATAATCAAGTAATCCACACTACAAGTGCCTGTAAAGTGGCTGTAGACTTCCAAAAGTTCCTCCCATTCAACATCTGTCATCACAAGGGGGTTTCCTCAGTATCTCTAGAAACAGTGTGTTACCACTATAAGAGGCAAGTAGGCATGTTTACAACAAGATGTAGTGGTGGTAAAATTTTTTGCTTTAACCCAGAGCAGGATGACGCACATGACGCATTCCCAGCTCCAGACCTCCTGCGTCCAAGCTCGTTATATCCCTAACGGCCATTAAAAAGAATCAGTAGCAAGTTGGAAGACCATGTTTGGTGGGAGATCCCTATCAGTGCTATGAGATAAGAGGCTCCTGAGAAAAGCTTCTGACAGTCCTCTCTTTGCTCTTTCAGCCATGGATAAGCTGGAAAATCCTTCCTCTGACAACACCCTCTGTCACTCGTAGGTCCACACACAAGCACAGCAGTCCCTCTTATTATCTCTACAGCAATCAACAATAATTAAGTAATACACTGATTTTTTTTCAAAACATTGCATAGCCTTTTAAAGACTCCAAAATACTTTACTGAAAGATTCTAAACTAGGGAGCATTTAAAACTACTTTACAGTACATACACAGTGTTGTGCAAAAGGCACCTAAGCACATTATTTCAAAGCATTAATCTCAACAGTAAGTGTGTTTTTGCTTGTAAAATTACCATATATCCTTAGAATGAATGCAAAAAAACATAATACAGTACAAAGTAACAAGAAGGAGAGGAGGTCACATGATGCTATGAGAGAGAAGGCAGCGTAGTTTGCGATAATTATCCTTTTATTTCCTTTAGAACAGTCTAATTTCATACGTTCACTTTATTTGTGTAACACTGAATGGGTATGATGTCGAAACAACTGAAATCCTCTGCATGTGGGGATATAAAGAGACATTTGAGGTTGCATGGCCCTGACTCCTGGACTAGCATCAGCGTTGCTGAGAAGCACTGCCTATCTCAAGAGGATGTGTCACGGACTCTTCAAGTCAAGGGTGGGACTCTTTTCGAAGGGACATCGGAGCGCAATGTTCGAGTTCAAGTGCTACTGCATTTTGTGTCGTGTTAACGGGGGAGCTCTTTGTGTCGGTGCTGAAGCATCTTATAGTTTGTCTGGCTATGGTCTGGTTTGCCGCAATTTTTTTAGACTGAGTACAGGGTGTTTGTGCACTTAGGTAAAATATGTATCACCACATGGAACGTTAACGGGCTGGGTCATCCTGTGAAGTGGAAGAAAGCTACAAGTTCTCTAGAACGTGAAAAATACGACCTAGTATTTCTGCAGTAGACGCATTTATCCCCAGAAGAATCAGAAAAACTTCGACGGGGTTGGGTTGGACATGTGTTCCACAGCGTGGGATCTAGCAAGAGTAGGGGAGTGATGACATTAATAAACAAGCAGTTACAATTTAAATTCTGTAAACAGATTAAAGATGATAGGGGAAGAATTCTTATTATTGTAGCAGAGATACAGGGGCAAAATATGGCTTTGGTTAATATTTATGCTCCTAATCAGGATGATCCAGCCTTTTTTGTAGATCTTGAGGGAAAGATACATGCAGCAGGGGTACAGAATATTATCCTAGGGGGAGACTTCAATTTGGTAATGGATCCAGTCCTGGACCGTAGCAGCAAAATGGGATTGAGATCTCCTAAAGCCCTATTAACTGTCTAGAGGATGTGCAAAACTCTAGGGTTAACTGATATTTGGCGAATCATGAATCCATCTGGGCGTGACTATTCTTTTTTCTCATCAGTCCATAAAATATATTCTCGGATAGATTTTTTTCTTAATTTCGAAATCATTGGTTGCCTTAGCCTCCAGGTGCTCTACTGGTAGTATCTTAGTCTCCGATCATGCTTGGGTGAGATTGGAATTAATACCTCAGAATGCCAGATGTCGAACATATAGATGGAGATTAAACTCATCGCTTCTTCAAAATTCAGAGTTTCGAGAGGCTTTAAGAACACAAATTAATTCTTTTCTTGAGATTAATTTGGCTTCATCACCTTCTGTGGGGGTAATCTGGGAGGCTCTTAAGGCAGTTCTAAGGGGATATATTATTCAGTATGCCTCACATATTAAAAAGCTAAAGATGGCAAAAATATTAGACTTGGAAAGCAAAATTAAAAAGCTAAAAGCAACAGAGCTGAAACGTCAGGCTTCACATAATAGCTTGAAGGAGCTAACTCAGTATAATAGTTTATTATCCCAGCAAGTAGATTTCTCTCTGTTCAGGGCAAAGCAGACATACATTGAGTCAGGGGATAAGGCAGGGAGGTTGCTCACTAGATATATAAAACAGAAAGAACTATCATGCATTATTCCCGCCATTAGGTCTCCAGGAGACACCATTTTAACTGCAACAACAGATATAAATATGGTTTTTAAAGATTTTTATGTTGATCTTTATCAATCAACTTCTGTCTCCACGGAGGAGGAGGTATCACTCTTGCTTGACATGTATACGGAGGCTTTTGAAAAGGGTGAACTGCCCCCTGCTCTATCACAAGCACTGATTACCCTTGTTCTTAAGAAAGATAAGGACCCCTGTGAATGCAAAAGTTATCGTCCAATTTCTTTAATTTCATTAGATGTAAAAAATTTTGTCAAAAATTCTAGCAGTCCGTTTGTGCAGAGTGATTACTTCTTTAGTACATATCGATCAGGTGGGTTTTATTCATGGCCGGTCCCCCGCTAATAACGTTAGGCGTTTTATCAACATTATGTGGGCAGTAGCTGATTCCCATTCTCCAGTTGCTGCTATTTCACTTGATGCCGAAAAGGCATTTGATATGGTGGAATGGAACTATCTATTTAAAATACTTGAGGTGTATGGATTTGGGAGTGTCTTTATAAAGTGGATTAAGCTATTATATCACCGACCTGAAGCAGCTGTGCAGACTAATGGACTAATCTCTAAGTATTTTTCTCTTGGTAGAGGAACGAGACAAGGGTCACCGTTATCTCCCCTCTTGTTTTGTTTGGCATTGGAGCCACTGGCCGCGGCTATAAGAATGGATGAGGATTTCCCAGGAGTCTCTGTCGGGGGGTCAATACATAAATTGATGTTATACGCTGATGATACTCTTTTGTTTGTATCAGACCCAGGTAGATCAGTCCCTAGTTTGCTTAGAACCATCAATTCATCTTCTAAGTTCTCAGGATATAGGGTCAATTGGACTAAATCAGAGGCTCTTCCTCTGACTGCCTATTGCCCAAAGTCTGCGTTTCAATCAGGGCCTTTCCAATGGCCCCAGCAAGGTGTTCGATATCTTGGCATTCTGTTCCCCCCGCAGTTAAAGGATCTAGTGAGAGTAAATTTTGACCCATTAATGCAAAAAATCTCCTGTAATATTGACAGGTGGTCTTCTTTGTATTTGTCTATGATGGGCAAAGTGAATGTTCTGAAAATGAACTGCATTCCTAAAATTAATTATCTACTACAATCAATCTCAATGGAAATCCCTTTGATATCCTTAAAGCAATTTGAAAGATATCTAGTTCTTTCATTTGGAATGGGAAGCGCCCTCGCCTACGCTTGGGCAAATTACAGATGCCTGATGACAGAGGAGGTTTAGGCTTACCGAAATTATTGCTGTATTATTATGCGTTTACCCGACGACACCTGGCACATTGGTCGCTACCTCCTGAAAGAGCTCCCCCTTGGTATGGTATCGAATGCTCTGTTGTTGGTCCCCTTCCACCACTTCAATGCCTGTCTACCAAATTAACTCAGAAAGCTAAAACACATCCCATTATTTTTTACTTACACTCAGCGTGGTTAAAAATGGCTAAAATGTTTAATTTAAATCTCTACTTAAATAGGTGGTCAAGTATATGGTTGAATCCAAAGTCATGTATTGGAAGGTCTCCTTTCTTTTGGAAGGAATGGGTGGAAAAGGGCATCTATACTCTGGCTGACCTCTACAATCAGGATGGTCTGAAAACTTTTAACGATTTGATTCAACAGTTTGGGGTCTCTGAATCACAGCTCTGGAGGTATCTACAACTACGTCATTTACTATGGGGGTCTTTGACTCTCAACATCAAACTCCACAGGCTGCTGATATTATTTCTAGGGTACTAACGATATATGGGAAAGGTCATGAGGCCTCAGCATATTATTCTATGCTTATTCATAACGCTGGCTCTAGTAATCTTATGGCCTTAAAAAAAGTCTGGGAAAGAAACTTAAACTTGACACTGGAAGAGAATGAATGGGCTCGAATATGTCAAAATTTTAAAATAATGTCTAGAGACCTTAGAGTACGCCTTATACAATTTAAAATTCTGCATCGGGTCTATCGGACTCCAACCAGATTGCATAAGCTTGTTTTAAAGGATACAGCTGAGTGCTGGCGTTGCACGTCTGAAGAGGGGGACTTTATTCATGCTATGTGGCATTGTCCTAGAGTTCAGGAATTTTGGATGGCGCTTTATGATTTTATTTGTAAAGTATTAGGTAGTCAAATCCCCTTTTGCCCAAGACTGTTTGTCTTAGGAGATCCTTCGGGGCTAGAAACCAGGGACAAGCATTTAAAGGCATGGATTCAAACCAGTTCAATGATTGGTAGGCAGGTTATCCTTTGGAGGTTGAGGGAAGCAGGCCCTCCATCATCTCAAGAATGGGTTGCTGAGATCGGCAAAGTAGCTGCATATGAAAAACTATCATTTAAATTGTTTGGGTGTTTAGAAGTGTACAGACATAAATGGGACAAATAATTAAGATTTATAGAGAGCTCTTAAAGAGGAGTAACATGCGGTGATCCGCTTTGTTGTTACTGCCATTTTTACTTTTATTTATTTTGTTGTTTTGCTTATTTATTGATTGATTTATCTATTTCTATGGCTTGTGTGTTTGTTTGCTCACTTATTTGTATATTTATTTTATTTTTTATTGGTAGTATTATTATTCATTTATTTATTCTCCTTTCTTTTAATGATACTGAGCCTTGTACAGCACTGGATTAAACCAGGTCATGAATGTAGCACCGACACAGCTGGGGTGGGAAGGGAGAGGATAAAGGGGGTTATGTTACAAATACTGATATGTGTGGTTTTGTATTAATCTAAGAGAAAAATCAATAAAAATGTTAATCATAAAAAAAGTAACAAGAAGTTATTTTCTTTTTTAAAAGTAGTTATCTTGTGAGCTAGTTTGAGGAACAACGTTTGGTTCCGGATTTCCTCTGAACATCACTACTCATGTCCAAACTAGGTAGTGGATAATGACTGCAAATAATACTAGACTGCTATGATGAGAATATTGGAAGTGGTTAAACAAATAAATTAACATCCATAAAATCATTACTTACTGTATCAATTTTATTTATATTTTTTCAAATATTTTAGTTTTTGTGAGCTTACTGATCAAATAAATAGTTCTTTAAATCTATTTTTTTAGGTGCCTAAAACTATGTGTAGTATTGTCTATAAACACTATGTGCATATCAGTGTGACTGTCCATCTGCCTCTGTTTCTTTCTGTAAGAAAGATGAGAAAAAGCATTCAAAATATGCAAATTGCTAACTAATCACTGGCATTTCTTCGATTAAGGTAAATTATTAATCAAATGTTTTTTTAATGGAGTAGTCAAGTATAATTGCCCTAATTATATCCTGTTGCTCAAGACAGTGAACACAAGCAACACTAAGTAAACCAACAGAGGTTGAACACCACACATGAGCTGTCAAATAGGTCAGCTTGCAAATGTTGAACTGTGTTCAGAAGCCCCACTTTTTGGGAGAGCAACAGAACGTTCAACACTTCTCAGCGCGTTCTGCTAAATGTCAGAGCCAGATTTGGGCCGACTACAGGGCCTGACTGCTTCGGCAATGGTATGCTCATTGCTTACTCAGCAACGAATGTACTTGTTTAACTACAATACTCTCAGTCCGCAATGGCACTCCACAGAATGTCATTTAAGCCACAAAACGTTTTTGGGAGAAAAAAAAGACACATGCAATTAGCCGTTGCACACCACATCAAAACAGGACCATTTAAGCCAAACACGTCATTATTTGGAAGCGCCAGTAGCACATTCCCCTCAGCGGCTGCACACAGACAGCTCACCTGTTTACTATGGACTACTGATTTACCACTCTCAAAAGCTTAAATAAAGTAAACAGGGTCTGCAAAAGTTTGGACACCCCTGGTCAAATTACATGTTTTGTTGATTTTTTGAAGTGAAAATAAGTGAACACATCCTCTGCTGTGAACTTAAATATGGCATTTTTCTGCACATTTTAGTGCACAATCTCTATTTATTTGTTTAACATATTGGGAATGAATAAAACAAACAGTGTAAAATATTACATTTTTGCACAGGCCACATTAAATGTTTTTTTTTCCCCCAATACCTTAATTCACCAAACAAACAGTAATTGTGGATTAGTATTAGTAAATGAGGATGTGTACTTATTTCCACTTACAAAACATGTTTTTAACAAATCATGGTAATTTGGCGACATACTTTTGCATACAAATGTATGTACACATATATCTATATACACAAGAAGAGAATAGGAAGGGGGTTGGATGTATTTTATATGTTTTTGTTATTTTAACCATGATAGTGGGATTTTTGGTTCAAATTTACCAGAGACATCACCCATACCAATAAGTATACAGGATGCCACAGTCAGTTGTTCTTATAAGCCTACCGATTTATCAATCAGGTCTTAGTAAAAAGACATAATAAGTATATTGTTGCTGTCAGAACAAAACGTCGCATCTCCATAATTTTTACTTTTCAGAAAAAGAAAAAGCACTTCTAACTCCTAATAGATAATAAATGGAGCATAATGAATAAGAGAGGTTACAAGTGAAGCTTTTTGCAGAAATTGAGGTACATTTAATAGACTGAAGAAAAGCAGAAAACCTCATTTTGAGGCAAGTGTTATTTTTGCTATGCTGCTCTCCTCTCTCTGCAGGCCTCAGGTGTATTCAGAACCCCGGGGCCAGAGAGCTGCACTGCAATGTGCTGAAGTGGCCAGTATGTGAAGTAAGGTCAGGGACGGGTTTGTCTAAGAGCCGATCTCATCACTGCTGAGTCCAACGCCGCTTCCTGTTGCTTGTCCTGGGCCGGCATTATTCCTGGACCAGCTCCATTATGCACAGTAATCCTCCCTGTAGCCAGTTTGGCCAAGCCATTGTTCGCTTGCTCCATGTTCACTGGAGCTGACTCTAGCTGGGTGGGCCATACCCCAGCTCTCTTTTTCTCTCTTTATGTCCAACTCTGTGCTTCACTAAAAAAACCAAGACCAATAAGAAACAATAGCTGCCTGCTTTTTGAAATACACTCAGAAAAAGAGGCTTGAAATAGATGTGAATCATCTGATGGACCTGAGGGAAAGACATGTGTGTGTAGGTGGTTAGCTAGGTCAATGTACCTGCTATGGAGCCTCCTTAAAAGTGAATTTTATCATTTCTTCATAATTTCTGCATCAGTCCATCGTTAACATATAAAATAAGTCATTTGAAGTGGTTTTATGTGAAATGATAGATATAGAAAACCTTACTGACTCAGATTACTTTACAAAGATGGTGATAGGAACCAGAAGTCAAAATGTCTACATTGCAAATATAGCAATTTTTTGTGCCATCCAACATGACCACCTGCCACCTGAGTGTTTATATGCAATGTTGATGGTAAAGTAGTGGGAAATCTGAAAACAATACGTCTTCTTTGGGTTTTGCTTTCCACCTTGCACATACTTAAAAGAAAACAGTTTTTGCCAAACTATCGTAACACGACACATTTGTAACTATTTTGTGTAATAGCTTTCTTTGAGGTAGCTTTTAGAGACATTCAATACTTTAGATGTCTGGTTCCTGTCACCACTGTAACAATTCTTACTTCACAGGTTCCTCTATAACGGCATATCAAACCACTCTGAACACTCACTTTAAACCAATCTGAATGTCTCTGTTTACATCTGATGACTCAATTATGCAGTGGAGAAAACGGCAGAAGTGGCATGTTAAGAGGCAAAGTGTCTGCTGTTCAGTAAGGGATAATTCAAAGTCCAAGCCTTAACAATGGACAGATTCCCAGCAGGCGAATAAATAAACCACATCTAATATTGTTTCATGATGAGCTTACTTGAAGTACATGTGGGCAAAACACAGCTATATACAAGAAGTTATTTGGTACACCTACCATAAGGGTGCTCTTTACAGGTATACACTTACTGACTGTAGTCCATCTGTTGCTTTGTCAGCCCATCCTCTACCCTGTGCATTAATGTTGCCCAAATAAAATCTGGCCAGTGGTGGTCCTTTTCCATAGATGAATAGGTTATAGTAGGGCTGACAAACTGTGCAGCAACAGACAGGCTACAGTCAGTAATTGCAAACCTACAAAGTGCACCTAGATTGTAAGTGCATCTGATAAAATGGCCAACAAACAGGAACAATAAGTGTGCCTAATAAACTGGCAACAAAGTGTTGTCTATAATGTCAGTGAACAGGAATGCTTTATGGAATTAACACATGAAAAAAGTAATTAAGAAAACATACATTCTTCTTCAATTCCTTAATGAACCAATCACAAAAAAGACAGGCTAGGAAATCTCATGTTAGTTCTTTCTCAACCTCATAGTAATGTAATTTGCAGTGTTTCCGCTATATATATTTTGCTGCTCTTGGCCTGACACCGCTGCTGAAAAAATTCCTAAAGGAAACGCTGCATTTAGACTGCTTTTGTTCATCTAAAGAACACAGTATAAGACTCTACTTCACACTGCACAATGCCGTTCCTTATGGGTTTTGTTCCAATACGTTTTACATTCACCAAGTGCTGCTGGCTTATGGAGCAAGCAAAGAATAAAATATGTAAATGTGAGCAAAAGCCTTTTGTTTTTATGCCGCAAAGAGGTTCAATTATCTCCCCCTTGTTGTTTGTATTAAGCATTCTCTATTGGTATCTTGTTAAACCAGCTAAACACTTTTATGCCTTTACAACTGTTCTGCAGTTCATTGTTAATTTAACAAATCTTATTTTCCCTTTAGCACTACTAATGTTTCTACTGATCTCAGGTTCTTTATTTCCTTCTTTCCACACATTTTGCTGCAGCTTAAAAATACGAAAGCTGCCATTCAAGTAAGGTTGTGCTAATAATGAACACAACTATTTTATGGATGTACCAAAACGCTGAATTAAAAACATGATAAAAATGTAAAAAAAGTGAAGTGAAAAGTGAAATAGTGAAGTTTGTGACAGCATTTGGGAACTCTGTGTTGTGACCACAGGCCAGTTCCCCTAGTATTAGCTTCTTTACCCTGTTTAGAGTTATTCAACACAGTGAAAGTCTATAATATGACCAAATAACAGCCAGCATAACCTCTGAGAGTTATAGCTGCATGGAAAATACTCAATGAGCAAAAGGGGAAAAATGTAACCAACAGACAAATATGTTGAGTGAGTTCAATCCAATGAATGCATTGTGTCAAACACATTAGCCTACCTTAAGAAAGACAATATAGTAAGTCCTGTCGCACTAACCAAAATCAGTCTACTGCATCACACTGAAGAGCAGTCTATATCACAAACCTTTAACTGTAGCAAAAGTTTATAAACACCTAAAAATGTAGCCTTCTGCATTGCTTGACCTTACATTAAAGTGGTTGGTCATATTCAAAAATATCACCTCTTCTCTTTTGACATGGACCAAAACTTCAACATGCATGTGTGAAATCCTATCAGCAGATGCAGATGTTAATGCCATTACTCCTGCAGCTTAAACAGTTCAGCCTATTTGTAAGATGAAACGAAACAGGCCAAAATTTATCTAAACAAGATCTCAATAAACTTCACAAAGCCTAACCTTCGCTAAGTTTTTGTACTTCAAATGAACATTCACCCAGGTCTAGCATCAAGACTGAATTCCTATCTAATCTCTTAAAAGGCTCTTTGTTTAATGGTACAGTTCTAGGAAAAAAAAAATAGATTGGTACAGTACTTTCACATCACACTCGCACATTTAATTTACAAAAACAGGTCTTTAAAGAACCCTTCATTGCAAGGTTCTTCAGGCACCAATCCAAACAAAGTTTTCAACTTTTACTGGTGATTTAGAACCACAGAATGAGCTGTGCATCGCTAAAGTTAGAGTGTGTTTATGATCCAAGCTGAGAATGAGGAAAGAAGGCTATCACAACGACTATATAGCACAAGTGATATGTTCAAGAACTATCACTTTCCCAACTTAGAAACTGGGTTATGTCTTTACACTCCTTTCCTGGAAAGCTGACTGAAGCCAGACGACAACTTCTAACCACACAGATTGGGAAATTCAAACACTTTCTTCACTTAGTTCAGAGCTGGCGGTTAATCCTATAGGGTATACTCTTTCCCATTTCACCTCAAGCAGAGTCCTTGCAAAATGTCATATCCTGAAAAATGCCATCAAAAGTGCAAAAACAAACCATCATATGTGCCATACATATGAAGCTACACCAATGATCAGCGTGTTTTGAGACATAATGGGGAATTCTGATCTTTTTGCACAATTCAGTCTTTGAGATGTTAAGTCATTTAGAGGGGTTTAATGTGAAATAGTGTATTTTAGAAAAAGTTTCTAACTAAGACTACATTACACTAAAGTCTTCAAAACTGCTGGGTATAGGACCCAACAGTTTTGAAGACTTTAGTGTAATGTAGTCTTACCACCACCACTTTGAACAATTCTGGCTTTCCAAGTTTCTGTAGAACAGTGCATTTCACTTCAAACCACTCTGAATGACTTGTGTTTACATTGTAACCATTTAATTATGTTGACAATCACGGTTCTTTTTTAAGAGGATGCTGAGATAAAAGTAAGGCATATTAAAAAACTATAACTCAGTCAGGTTTGTGAAAGCAATAAAGATCTCCATACACCAACATCAGTTCCAGGATAGCATTAGCTATGTTGTCTTGTTTAAGACTGCCCTGTTACTCAATCAGCTCATGCAGTGAAAGTCTAAATTATGGCCAGACAACAACAGCTATCGTCACATTTGTCACTAAGTCATTTTCACTTTTGAGTGTGGGAAATATTATCTAACTAACAGACAAATATGCTGACTAGCTGCAAACCAGTTGATGGTTGAGGCATTAGCCTATAGTAGTGGTTCCCTTGTACCCAGCGCCCTGCACATTTTGGTGTTTTCTCTGCTCTCAACACACCTGATCCAATTCATCAACTTATGAACAACCCCTTCCTACACATTTAGAAATGAAAGACAGCTCAACTTAACTGATTACACTGCCTTTCTTGAGATGAGACCCTATCACACAGTCCCAGCAGGCATTTTCTCCTCTTGGGCTTCTAGATATGCACTGCGGTGTTCTAAATAGAACCATTCCCTTCATTTAAGAACAATCTTTTTCAAGAGTGCAGTTACCTTATAATTGTAAGTTGAGCTGACTGATCATGCAAGGTCATATATAAGTCCATAAAAGGGGCACGTTAGATCCCATCCAAAGCCAATTTGAAATAACACGAGCATGCAATGCACCGAGCAACACACATGAAAAGAAGATAGCTGGAGCCCGCCACTTACCGGCCACGCGAAACTGAAGCGTAAAACAATCCTGGCCTTGTCCGCGACGGCCGTGCCCTTGGTGGTGAATGTATTACCCCCGAGAATGGGCGTAGATCCAGTGCCGAAGCTGCACGGGCCCGCGGCAGACACGCGCGACTGGTATTCCTTGAGGCAGACCCTGAAGTACGTGTCGCATTGGTCGGGCGCGCACACGCGCTCAGCGCCGCCACTCCGCGCGCCCCCGCAGCACGCGCCGCTCTGAAGCTCGCCGCGCGCGTTCTGCATGGACAGGATCTCCAGTTCGAAGTGTCCAGATGCAGTGCACACCTGTTTAGGGGAGGTCAGAGAGACAGGCACTGGAGGAAATATACTTTAAAAAATCTGAAAAAAAGTCCACAGGCAAGAATCCACGTCTGCCGACTGAAAAAGTGTGCAGTCATGTCTGTCCTCAGTTTCAAACTCTCTCCAGCTGTTCTAACAATCTACCCTATCGAGCATGCGCATATCATTAGTATAATGAAATACTTAAACAAGAATTCAAAACAGACAGAGCTTAATGGTGCTATTTACCCCAGGTAAGCTGATTTAGCTGATCTAAATATCGTAATTATTCTTTTAATGCTGGTACTATATTCTGATTATAGGTTGTCAAACTATCCTACCTATACATTTCAATGCTGATAGGGTGACTTAGGCTAACAGAATACACCACCTACAGTTTTATGTACGGAGCTACCTATAAATGTGTTACAGTAGGACATTTCGACAAGACAGCACAATTCTTCAGAACAGCTGCCGTCAGCCTCGCTCACTGAGACACTAACAGCACATAGCTCAGTTCACTTTCTCTAATCTGAAAAACACCTCCAAACGTTCACAACTTTCGCTGCGGTTCACGCTCCGAATGAAATGTTTAGAGCCTCTAACAGTCTGAAACTAAAACACGTACAAAAACACTGTGAAATCAATGCTCTAAAGAAAGAACGTAGCTAACCGTAACTTACAACGAAAAGACATAGTCACAAAGTAAAGAACATATTCACAAAACGTCTAGCTACGGTTTATGTTTTTGGGGAGCCTAAAGAAGTATGAAGCGCAGTATAAACAAGTCCAAAGCTCATAGCGTAAGCATGGAAGTGAAAAAAAAATAAAAGAATGAGGTGAAGAAAGAAAGAAAGAACGTACCTTCATCCGCCAGCACAAGAAAAAGACATGGAGGCAAAACGCTGCGAACGCTGAGCTCCGTGGCAAAAGCATGCCGCTGCCGCTTCGCTTCCAAATTACACTGGTCTACAGCCGCCTCACGGCTCTCATACACACCTCGTCTTTAACATGCACGGGTGGTGAGCACCACACTCTTTCAAGAGTCCTTTCAAAGTTTGTATTCTCCTCCTTCCAAGTGAAAAAAAATAAAAAACTCCTAATGCACCCTTAACTCCAGCGTCAGAAATGCTTATTTTCTCCTCTGTTGTTGGTGTTTTTTCTTTGCTAATTTTCTCCTCTCTCGGTGGAAAGGGTTCGTTATACAGAAGCCATGGGAGCGAGTGCCGTCCGCAAGCGGCTGGAGAAGTGAACTGTGCTCTGTGGGCAGCGGGTTCAGCGCGCAGCGAACAGTGCTGCCGAACGCATGCGTCACTTTAATATTCAAGAGCTGTTGGGGGCTGGCTGGCGCGGAGTCCCTCCCAGGCTCCAGACAGAGTACGGATGAAGTTCATCTTGTTGGAGTTGTAGTGCCTTCTTATAGGGTTGCTGCATCAGGCAAAACCAAGCCGCCAAGGGCCCATGAAAACATAAATATGCTATATATATATATATATATATATATATATATATATATATATAGCATATTTATGTTTAATTGTATATATATATATATATGTATATACAATTTAACTGTAGTCAACTTAGCTAGCATAACCTTTTCAATCAGTGACACAAAACAAATGTTATTCATTTATCTATTTTAACTTCCAGCACTCTGTAAATTTCTCTCCGGATCGTTTCCTTTCTGATCAAATCGTTATAATATGCAGTGAATATAGAGATCTCTCCTTTTTTAAGGAGATCAGTTTTAAGGTCGAATGGCAGGGAAATGCCATCCAGAATAGAAATTATTTTGTAGACACCTTCTTTAGTTATAATGTGAGCGTTTTGGTTTTGTCATCGTCGCTCGCTCTCGTTTGCCTGCTAAAGGGCACTGTGAAAGAGGAAGGAAAGTAAAACGTTTGTCGTTACTCTAAAGCTAACCTTGTCTTGTCAGTCAGAACAGAGTGCTGCACAGGTCCAGCAGACAATAAATAATGCTAGTGTGAATGTTAGTATAGATAGCTCCAGCGTTGGAGCAGTTACTCAAAAATGCAAAATTACTTATTATTTCTCTGAGCTGTCCTGTGCATTACATTACTTATAACGTCCTGAAAAAAAAGAAATAAAAAATGACATCTGTGTTACTCTGTACAAAATTTTTCTCACTATATTGACAGATACTTTAGCTTGTTTCAAGCATATTTCTTTAAAAAAAACAAGATTACCCACTAATACAAGATAATTTCCCTTAATAAAATGAATGATTAAAATTAATCTATATATAAATTAAAGAATATTATACTAATTTTACAAGTCTTAAAACGAGAAATATTAGAAATATTAAAAATATTAGAATTTTTTAATCTATTTTTTATCTATTTATTTAATGTGGTAATGATAGAAGAATATCAGATAAAGACATTACTGATGGTTGTTAAAAAAAAAAGCATATCCAGAATTTACTAGATTTGATTTAATAGCTATTGGTTTCTTCGCTTTGTAACTGCTCTAGTGTGACTTTCACTGAAAGACTGCTGCTTCCACAGTAAATCAATATTTTAATTCAGCTCAGTCATTTACATGGATAGCTCTTTCTACATCAGACATTGTCAGGGTTGACACAGCATCATACAAAACTGAGGGTGAGAGAAAATAAATGTCATAAAGGTATAATAGTACAACCCCATCTCCAAAAAAGTTGGGGCGCAGTGCAGAATATAAATAAAAATAGAATGCAATGATATACAAATCATGTAAAACACTTTAAAAGGAAAATACTACAAAGACAACATATCAAATGTTGAAACTGAGAAAATTGATTATTTTTGAAAAATACATGCCCATTTTGAATTTGATGCCAACAACATGTTCCAAAAAAGTTGGGACGGGGATATGTTTTCCACTGTGTTTCATCACCTCTTCTTTTGACAACACTCTGTAAGTGTTTGGGAACTGAGGAGACCAATTGCTGTAGTTTTGAAAGTGAAATGTTTTCTCATTCTTGTTTGATATAGGATTTCAGCTGCTCAACAGTTCGGGGTCTCTTTTGTCGTATTTCTCGTTTCATGAAGTGCCAAACGTTATCAGTGGTGAAAGGTCTGGATTGCAGGCAGGTCAGTTGAGCACCCAGACTATTTTAATACAGATCAATGCTGTTGTAATATGTGCAGAATGTGGTTTGGCATTGTCTTGCTGAAGTAAGCAAGGCCTTCCTTGAAAAAGACATTGTCTGGATGGCAGAATGTGTTGCCAAAACATGTATATATCATTCAGCACTAATGGTGCCTTCACAGATGTACACTTCACCCACTCCATGTGCGCTAATGCACCCCTATACCATCATGAATACTGGATTTTGAACTGTGCACTGATAACAAGCTGAGTCATCTTTAGCCTCGAGGACACAGCATCCATGCTTCACAAAAAGAAATTAAGATGTTGATTTGTCGGATGACAGAACACTTTTCCACTTCCCCTCAGTCCATTTTATATAAGCTCAGGCCCAGAGAAGGTGGCAGCATTCCTGGATCCTGTTTATATGTGTTTTCTTCTTTGTGTTTTATAGTTTTAACTTGCATTTGTGGAAGCAGCGATGAACTGTTTTCACAGACATTGTTTTTCAGAAGTGTTTCTGAGCCCATGCAGTGATTTCCACTACAGAATCATGTCTGTTTTTAATGCAGTGCCATCTGCGGGTCCAAAGATCACAGCCAGCAAATACTGTTTTTTGGCCTTATCCCTTGCATACAGAGATTCTCCAGATTCTCTGAATCTTTTAATGTTATTATGTACCGTAGATGATGAAAAGCAAAAATTATGTTGAGAAATGTTATTCCTGAAATTGTTGCACTATTTGATCGTGCAGTCTTTCACAGAGTGGTGAACCCCTCCTCAACCTTACTTCTGAAAGACTCAGCCTCTCTAGGATGGCCTTTTTATATCCAGTCATGTTACTGACCTGTTGCCAATTAACCACCAAGTCTTTTAAGCATTCCACAACTTTACCAGTCTTTTATTGCCCTGTCCCAATTTTTTTGGAACGTGTTGCTGGCATCAAATTCAAAATGGGCATATTTGTTTCAAAGAACAATACAATTTCTCAGTTTCAACATTTGATATGTTGTCTTTGAAGCATTTTTAATTAAATACAGGGTTTAAATGATTTGCACATTATTGCCTTCTGTTTTTATTTATTCATTTTTCATAGCATCCAAACTTTTTTGGAAATGTGGTTGTATATGCAAACAGACCCTGTTAGTATTTTTACATTTTGTTATTGCTAGCATTGCTTATTAGCATGGAATGAGTTGCCTCTATAGTAGGCCACTTTGTTTATCAATTCAATTCAGTTTTATGTCTATTGAGGGGCAGCACAGTGGAAACCCACGCACCCCGTGTCTGCGTGGGTTTCCGCCGGATACTCTGGTTTCCTCCCACAGTCCAAAGACATGCAGTCAGGCCAATTGGACATGCTGAATTGCCTGTGAGTGTGAGTGACTGTGTGTGTATGTCTGTCTGCCCTGCGATGGACTGGCAACCTGTCCAGGGTGTATCCTGCCTTCTGCCCGATGACAGCTGGGATAGGCTCCAGCACCCCCCTGCGACCCAGAAGGAGAAGCGGCTTAGAAGATGTGTGTGGTGTGTGTGTGTGTGTCTATTGAGCGTTAACATGCAAACTCCACACAGGAAACCAAAAGGACCCTGGTCGTCCAGCCAGGAAAGTTTTTTTGGGGGACTACTTTGCCTTACCATGCCCTGCATGTATCCCTCCACCATGAGTGGATTAAAATAAATGGATTAACATGACATTTTAGGCCAAAACTTTATCACCAAACTATCATAAAACAATGTCTCAGTCATCAGGCATCATAACCAGTGACCTGTGAGCAATACTGTTTTTTCTAGAATTAAGCATTTCACATCAAACCAGACTTCTTTAAATCTTAACCTTTTATGTAGAAATTTTGAATAACTGATGGAGTTCCACTTTAAATTGATATACGCTTACTTATATGCGTCTATGTGGCCCCCAAAATGGGGATAACAGGCTTATATGTCATTGGCCCTAAAAGGACCATTTATATCTTGATGTCAACATGATGGGTCCTTAAAAGGCACTTTCACCATAGATTTCTCAGTTGTGGTGTGAACTTTGCCACATTAATGTGCAGCCACTCCTGCAGCATTTGTGAGTACACAGACCACAAAGGCATGTCTTTATTGCCCCAACAGCTCTTGTTGCCTTCTTGTGGATATGGGGCAAAAGCCTATAAAAATGGTTTAAAATACAGGTATTATGGAACTGGTAATATAGAGTATGGAATTTCAATCACCTGTGCCATGAACAGATGTGTTTGCAAATACAGTGGATTGTCTGCCTTTTCCGCAATTATGCAACAGCCACAAAGAGCATTCCCCCAGACCCTGATGTACACAGACAGAAGGCAAGAGAGAGTAGTTAATCTGTAACTAGAAGAACATTTTGCCATCTCATTTTATAACTACTATGGTGTGCGGAATGAGCAACACATTGCATGATTTCTTCTGAGAAGTAGCCAGAATCATCTACAGGAGGACACTTCCAGATGTCTTCCAAATTGCTCAGTAGTTCACACTCATGGGAACCGTTGTCCCTTGTGTTGAATAAAGGTGAGTGAAAGTCTAGCTCATGTTATCTCTGTCAGTTATAGATCAGATCAGATCAGAGTAGATTAGGACAAAAAGAAAATAAATTTGGAAGAACAACAGATTATTTTGTTGTCTTGTGAAATACAAAGTGGTAGATCAACAGAAACTTTGCTGATTCAAAACACATTACTACGGAAAATGCACAATAGGTTTTCGGTACGGTTATTATTTTAGGGAGCTAAAAATTCTGAGAACTCAAAATGTCAGCCTATGTGGTTTTCTTTTTATATTTTAGGTTTTAATGTTATATCCCAATATACTTCTTAAACTCAAATAAACAGCCGAAATAGTCTTAAATCAAATAAATATTGTAGCACTGAAGGTGGAGCTGCCAATTATTCTTGGTTATGATAAATACCTTGTATATCTCTTTTTGTTTCATTAGTTCTCATCATACAGAAGTTTTTGTGCACATTATTCCCATGCAAAAGATTAGACTTGGATATATTTTACATGCTTGTTTGACAAAGTACATGGAAACATGTCTATATTATTGTCCATGGTAAGAGACTGTATGCTACAGATGCATTAGATAGAGATAAAACAATGGTGGAGAATATGATATTACGTTAGTCTGGCTCTTTGCCTATTGTATAATTATAGTTATATCATAATTATCATTATCATTAAGTGCCACTAATTCATTTCTGAGTCCAGGTGACCATTTGGATAATATTTCTACAGAATGTCCTGTCTTCTTTTTGGCTCTTCAAGCTTCTGGATAGCTACTGGTTCATGATTCCTCTGATTGTATTCATCTGTCTTGTTATTGGCTGTCCTCTTCCTCTTTTTCTTTCAACTATTCCAAGCATAGACTGGTGACCTGTCCAGGGTGTATCCTGCCTTCCACCCAATGACTGCTGGGATAGGCTCCAGCTTCCCCCGCGACACAGAAAGATAAGCCGCTTAGAAGGTGTGTGTGTGTGTGTGTGTGTGTGTGTGTGTGTGTGTGTGTGTGTGTGTGTGTGTGAATTGGTTCTTCTCAGTATATGTCCAAAATAAGATTCAGTTTAGTTATCTTTGCTCCAAGTGAGAGGTGAGGCTTGATTTGTTTGAGGATCCAATCCATTGTATGATAGTCAAATCTAAATCATAATTTGTTACTTATCTGACATTAATTTGTGTGGCCACTTAAATGAGAGCATTTGCATGTTCAAGTCCATGTGCCCTACTGATGTTTCCTGTCTGTGAGGTTCAAGATTAAAGGTGAGCTAGCCCCTTTGTCCTGGCTGCAGTGCCTCTGAAACATTCCAACCCCTTGAGGGATCTCACATTACTCACATTATTCAAACGGTTGCTCTGTGTAATAAGGGTTAATGAGGCTTACTCTTTAAACTTCGAGACTTGACCACTTTCTCATCCAAGGGTATTTTTTGGACGAAATTATATGCTCATTTCCTTTTTGTCTGAGGGCTTCAGATTTCTGAGTCAGAAAGATCATGACAGATCATGCCGAAGGATTTTGAGCTCCATACATTTTTGAGGCTGTTCGCAAATGGACTGCTGATCATACATTCATCAGACCTATCCTTTTAGGTTCTGTAAAAGGATTTACTTTTGTAGATGAACCTGTGACGCAGCTAGCATAATTTGTTTCCCAAAACATTTTTTGAGAGTCAAATAAATATTCTTAATACATCATTCTCACATTCCTAGTACCCACATTTAGCAGTCACTTTAGGTTGGACATTTCAATCCACACAGTTTTGTCACACTGCTGTGAAGTTTGGAAGTGCTGGATAAGATGTAGGGCGGCGCGGTGGTGCAGTGGGTACAGCAAGAATGGCCTGGGTTCGATTCCCGGCCGGGTGACCAGGGTCATTTCTGTGTGGAGTTTGCCTGTTCTCCCCGTGTCTGCGTGGGTTTCCTCCGGGTACTCCGGTTTCCTCCCACGGTCCAAAAACATGCAGTCAGGCCAATTGGACATGCTGAATTGCCCCTAGGTGTGAGTGAGTGTGTGACTGTGTATGTCTGTTTGTCTGCCCTGCGATGGACTGGCGACCTGTGCAGGGTGTATCCTGCCTTCCGCCCTATGACAGCTGGGATAGGCTCCAGCACCCCACCGCGACCCAGTAGGATAAGCGGTTTAGATGATGTATGTATGTATGTATGGATAAGATGTGTACCATGTTTTAGACCATCTTCTACACTGACCGCTTTGTATATTTATGACATTTTCTCAACACTTGAAACAGAAAAAAAATCATTTCAGCCTCTTTACAGTGAGAAGGCAACTTACTTCTTTTGGTTAATTATGTCTTAGTCATCAATGGCTGGATTGAAGCTAAACTATGTAGGGTAGATCTCATGACCTGAACTGGGCACCCCTGATTTAGCACAATTTAACCAAGAAAGAATATTTTAATTGAAATGTTGGAAATATTTTCAGATACATGAACACTCTAGGTATGTTAAATTTAGGGTGCCTTTGTTCAAATTCCCTGTTTTGTATGTGGTTCTAAGTGTAAATGCGTGTAAAGATTAACACAACTTTTACAGAGAACATATGCAAGCCCATTTTAATGCACAATTACTGTTTACTAATAACAAGCTTGATATCTCCGTTCTCTTTAGCATAGAGGATGCGGTTTCCTTGATTTCCAACAAAAATTTCAAATTTCGATTTGTCAGACCACAGGACACTTTTTCACTTTGCTTCTGTCCTTCTTTGATGAGCTTGGCCCAGAGAAGGCGGTGGTGTTTCTAGACCCTGTTTATATATGGTTTCTTCTTTGCATGGCAGAGGTTTAAATTGTATTTGTGGATGCAGCAACAAACTGAGTTCACAGTTTTCAGCAGTTTTCAGAAGTGTTCCTAAACCCATGCAGTAATTTACAGAACCATGTCAGTGCCACCTGAAGGCCAGAAGATCATAGCCAATATTAGTTTTCGGCCTTGTCCTTTGCATACAGAGATTGCTCTGTATTCTCGTACTCTTTTAACGATATTATGTACTGTAGGTTCTTTGCTATTTTATGTTGACATCTTGGTCTAGTTTATTCTTGAAGTCTTTCCCAGAGTGGTGAACCCCTCCCCATCTTTACTTCTGAAAGACTCAGCCTCTCTGGGATGGTCTTGTTTTATACCCATGTTACTAACCTGTTGTGAGATGTTCCACCAGGTGTTTTTTTACATTATACAAATTACCAGTCTTTTGTTGCCCCGTCCCAACTTTTTTTTTTCTCAAAGATTTTCTCCCCAGTTTAGCCATGACCAATTCCACCTACTAGTTAGGACTCCCCCAAGATATGAGTTACTGGGGGAGTGTTAGGAGGGCGAAGGCTTCCCCCGAGAACTGCTGCTCACACAATGTCATTGGACAGCCGAACGTGCTCGGAGGAAAGTGCCAACCGCCAATTCTGTTACGTCAGCTAACAGACGCCTGTGCTGACAAGCATCATGCTGAATGATGGGGAAAGAGGGGGGCCTTCCTACCCACCCCTCCAGAGAGCGAGGCCAATTATCCTTTCTTGGACTCCCAGCCGTGGATGGCTGTAGCATCACCAGGGATCTGATGAGAGGGCCAATGCATAGACGGTTGCACCACTTGGGAGGGTGTCCCAACTTTTTTTTAAACAATTTTCTGGAATCTAATTCAAAATGGCCATATATATTTTTCAAAGAACAATAAAATGTCTCAGTTTGAACATCAGAGTTGTTGTCTTTGTACTATTTTAAATGAAATATAGGTTTTAAATGATTTGCACATCATCACATTCTGTTTTTATTTATATTTTGCACAGCATCTCAACTTATTTGGAAATAGGTTGTACATGTACCCATAGCACTGTTTGTAGAGCAGTAGGCAGCTCAGTGAGTGGAGATCACAATCAACTGAAACTGCTAGTTTAAGGAATCATGGAAAATTGACATTGTACTGTATGGCCTGTGTCTAAGGCCTCTTCCCACTTAGCACTGGCCAGGGATGTGCAAAGACTTGAGCTTAGACTGTACAAGTACCCTCTTGGTTTGTGTGTATATTAATTGTGTTCTATATCACCATTTTTCAAGTCTGCCTCAGTGAGGTCTAGTTCAGCATCACTCAGGAAACAGCTAGAACTTCTGGGTTTTTTCCTTGAGCTCCTGTCCCCCAAAATGTCTGTCTACGTGCATTAACATTGACATTGTTCCCCTCCAAATTGTAATTGTAAAACTTTTTGCCAAGTGTCTGCTGCTTAAGAAAAGTTATTTATGGAATTGCTGCTAATTAAAAATGAAGGCAATTGAAAGCCTACAATAATGATAACAAAAAATGACATGGAGGATATTCTTTTGGTAAGTAACAAGTAGCCACCTAACTGTACACAATATTTATAGATTTATGTATGAAGGATTATGTAAAATTAGCCAAGGTGGGACCATGAAAACCAGATGTAGGCTGGTCAAAAAGACTGTGACACAGAGAGAAAATGTCTTTAGAGGAGACTTTACAGAGAATATAACTTGTTTTCAAATAGAACATACACCGGTCAGGCATAACATTATGACTACCTCATTGTTTCTACGCTCATTGTCCATTTTATCAGCTCCACTTTCTATATAGGAGAACTTTGTAGTTCTACAATTACAGACTGTAGTCCATTTGTTTCTCTGCATACTTTGTTAGCCCCCTTTTACCCTGCTCTTCAGTGGTCAGGACCCCCATGGACCCTCACAGAGCAGGTACTATTTGGGTGGTGGATCATTCTCAGCACTGCAGTAACACTGACGTGGTGGCAGTGTGTTAGTGTGTGTTGTGCTGGTATGAGTGGATCAGACACAGCAGTGCTGCTGGATTTTTTAAACACTGTGTCCACTCACTGTCCACTCTATTAGACACTCCTACCTTGTCAGTCCACCTTGTAGATGTAAATTCAGAGACGATAGCTCATCTGCTGCTGCACAGTTTGTGTTGGTCATCCTCTAGTCCTTCATCAGTGGTCACAGGACGCTGCCCACAGGACGCTGCTGGCTGGATATTTTTGGGTGGTGGACTATTCTCAGTCCAGCAGTGTTTAAAAACTCCAGGTGTTTAAAAACTCCAACTCTAACAAAGTATGCAGAGAAACAGATGGACTACAGTCTGTAATTGTAGAACTACAGAGTGCACCTATATAATAAGTGGAGCTGATAAAATAGACAATGAGCGTAGAAAAAGGATATAATGTTATGCCTGATCGGTGTATATCCTAGCATGACCCATAGTTCTAGTATTAATGCAATTATGATAATGACCGCACATGGGTGAAGTGAGTGTTTAGGGAGGGTCAGATTCAACAAAGGATTAAAATCCATTAGTATGGGTTGTCAGATTGGACCATAATTTATGGACCCTCTTCCTTAGCCCTGTTCCTTAGCCTTGCAACGGGATCTTGAGTGTAACTAAATCAACTCAAGCTGCAGGAACAAAGGGCTCAGCGGCTGCTGGAGAGATGGCTATCTATTGTTGTCAGACGCTCAATGCCATATACCAATCCAATTACTTAAACCTGTTGCCACCTCTCCTATTACAGTGGCCTATTGAGGCAGGCTTGAGTGCAGCTTGAGTCCCTTTGACAAGAATGTGGTGGAACAGATTATGTCCTTAATGAGAAATGCCCTGTATTTTCATTCAAAGCTTACCATTTATGCTCTCAGCACCAATGATCATTCTCGGACCATGCAATCAGTACACTCTTATACTAATACACGAAAGTAGACAGAAAAATGAATTTTATAACATTACACTATATTTGGTTACTAAACTACTTAAACCACACAGAATTTGAGGGGCCCATTTACTGTATTTTTGTTGAGTTTTATTTTCTTTCCCTGAAGTCTATTTATAATATTTTTTGTTTTTTTGTGAAATATTTTGTGTTTTTTGTACCAATTATCCCTTAGAATTAAACAGGCTGTCGTTGTTGCTATGTCTTAAAGACTGATATATGTAAATGAGCTCTGTTGTGATTGGCTGCACTGTATTGCACTTCATTCTAAAAGCAGTCCAGGCTGAAACAATCCTTACAACTTCAACATGAGGGGGTGGGTCTAAACTGCTGTAGGCTAAGTAGGTGGAAATATCTAAAAACGTTGTGATAAATATGTCATGACATCACAAAAAGGATTAATTAAAAACAGCCTGTTTTTGAAACTTAGTATCCACATATGAAACACTAATAAACTACTACTATTACAATATTTATTTTTTACATCATACAGCTGTTGCATTGTAACTGAAGAATACACACATGCATACATACAAACATACTGTATATACATATATATATGTATATGCATAAACACATATGCACATCAAACACCCTCATAGGTCAAATTTGGCATTGCTATAGAAGAACCACTTTTGATTATTTGAAGAACCTTTCAATGAATGTTACTTTAATGAATCTCATTTTGTGAACGACATTTGTGAGTGTCAAGAACCTTTTTAAAGTTAAAAGAACCTTCACATAATGTATAGGTTTAACATCATTAAAGGTTTTTCTTACAATGGGACATGTAAGCCAAGACAATTTAGGAACCTTTATTTCCAAAAGTGTCCATTAGTATTAATATTAGCTAACATTTACTGAAACTCACTTGTTTTAGTAACAGGATTTCATGCATATTTATTTTTCTGTCAATTACTGTTCTTGTTCTGTGAGAAGTGTGTTTAAGCTGTTTTTCTGTGTTTTGATCCATACTCTTTCACAGCCATTTAGACATCATTTATAAAACAGTGTTTATGAAGCAAACTGTGCACAGCAAATATCAAATTCCTAAAAATAAACTTTTTGGGGCTCCTGAGATGTACAACTGTCTACATGGTCGATCACTGGCAATCCATCCAAAAGAGCATATTTGTGTTTCTGGGTGTGACAGATCCCCTCATCATTTAGCGTGACGCTAGGCAAAGCAGGCATCTTTTAGTTGAAGTAAGAGAATTAGCAGTGTTCTTGTCTAAGTTCACTGAGCCGTCCAATGAGTCCACGTTAGAAGTAGTTTGATAAAATGCAGTAGCAGGTTTTATGCATCTCAGAGGACGCAGATGTTAACCTTCACTCTCCCAGCCTGGTAGCACTGTGCAATATCAATCAGTCAATCAATCAACATATATTTAAACTCAGAGTACATTGAGGGAGACCCTCATTTACAATGTAGCCGAGCCAATGCAGAGATAGGGACTGATAAATTAAATGGTAAAAACATAACATATGCTAAAAAGTAATAATAATCATAATAGTGAATAAAAAAAATCAACAAACCATAAAAAAAATAAAATTACAACAATATAGTAAATGAGATGAAATAAGGATACATAAAAATATAATTAATAAAATAAATAAAGAAATAAAAGATGTAAAACAATAGCTTGGCAACATAAAAAAACAAATAAGAACACAACAATAAAAATTAAACAAAAACTAAAAACATAGTAAAACAGTTGCAGGCTGATTGGAGGTGGGCAGTCCTAGCTAGTGGGAGGAACTAGCTCGGAGAAAAAAAATATATATGGTTATTATGGAGAACGAAGAAAATTATTATGGAGAATGACTTGAAAAAAAAACAGAAACAAACTGTAAAAATAAATAAATTAAAACATGAACAAAATACAAAAAAGCATGAATAAATAAATAAATGTGAATTATAAAATCATAAATAAATAAATTAATAATTAAAAGTGGGTTAGAAATTCATAAATAAATAAATAAATACGTATGTGCTTATGAGCTGCAAATGAATTAACATTTTATTAGTTTCTGCTTTCATTAATTTATCTATATATTTATTTCTGCATTTCTTCCTCCAGTCAATGCTAATGAGGAGGGCAACACTAACATAACTCTAACAAACTATTTTTTGAGGCTGGCTTGCAAGGTGGACCAGATGCCACCAGTACCATTATTTTGGTACATTTCATCCTCCATGGGTTATACCTTGGTTGTACATTTCAATGAAAAAGCTTTGAAGAACTTTTACGTTATGTGAAGGTCATTTCAGCTTCCTTACTCACATAATGGCTCTCTGAAGAATTCTTAATGGTTCTTCCACAGTGACAGCTTGTTGTTTGAGAATGAGGGATCATTAGTTCATTAGACATACATCAAATTAGTGTAATATTCCAGCAAATACTGTAAGTTGTTGTTTTTGTATCTGGTTTTTCAAAAAGTTTTTTTTCGCTGCAGTGTTTATGCGGGTACAAACTACAAATTGTTAGAGTCATAAATGAATAACTACCTGTAATAAACTGTAAGTTTGGCTTGTAATTTTTCAATCTCAGACACAAGACAGACAGCGAACGCTGTAACATGTCTCACAGCATCAGTAAAAGTGCAAACAGCTGGGTTCTTGGTCCATTCCACATTTGGACATTTACTGGCAGACAAACAGAGAATTTGGAGGAGGATGGGGTTTAAAGAACTTCAATGCCTTTCGGAAATAATGACGTACTAATGTTGTTCCAAAAATAATACTGTTGTGGACAGTCAACATGTGCTCTCACTTGGGAGAGAAGAAGGGAAAGGACGAGAGACACTGGGTGAGGGATGGAGGGAAAACAGTGAAATAAAATGGGAAAGGCGAAGAGACATTAAAGCTTTTGGAAAACTTTTGTTAGTTGGACTTTTTGTGCCTCCTTTAATTCCATCTTGGTGCTCAAAAATGTATTTTCAGATGTGTGCAGAACTGTACATGTGAACACCGTGTTCAAATATTTGGAATCACTTATCATATTAACAACTGCAGTTATTTTATGCACAATCCCAATTCCAAAAAAGTTGGACAGTGGGTAAAATGCAAATAAAAACAGAAAAACACACACACATACACACACACATTTTCTAAACCACTTATGCTTCTGGGTCACGGGGGGGTGCTGGAGCCTATCCCAGCGGTCATTGGGCAAAAGGCAGGATACACCCTGGAAAGATCGCCAGTCCATCGCATGGCAGACAAACAGACAAATACACTCGCGCACACTCACACCTAGGGGCAATTTAGCATGTCCAATTGGCCTGACTGCATGTCCTTGGACTGTGGGACCCACACAGACAGAAATGCTGCCGACTTCTCTAGGCTTGAGCTTATCTGAAGCAGATGATGCACAGTAGAAATGTAATTATATTACTGTCAAACTTTCAGACTGTCAATGGAAATAATGGATGTCATGTTCTCCAGGCCAAAGAATAAAAGAAACATCCAGACTGTTACCAGCATAAAGCTCGAAAGTCAAGATCTGTCATAGTATAGGGGGATGTTACTGAGTAACTTGTACATTTGTGTAGGCACCAGATGAACACAGAAGACACTTTTTGGAGCAACACATACTGCCTTCTAGATTATGTTTTTTTTAGAAACATCTATGCTTTTTTTTTCAACTCAAAAGTAATTGGACAAACTAACAATCTTAAATTAATCTGGCATTTTTGATGCTCCATTGCAATCCTTTGCTGTCAATGACTACCTAAGGTCTGGGACCATAGACATCACCAGGTGTTAGGTTTCTTCCCTGTTGATGCTCTGCTAGGCCTTTACTGCAGTTTTCTTCAGTACCTGCTTATTCGTTTTTGCCTTCAATTTCACCTTCAGTAAGTAAAATGCATGTTCGATTGGACTGAGGTAAGGTGACCGACTTGGCCATTGCAGAACATACCACAACTTTGCCTTAAAAGGGTCTTGGGTTGCTTTTGCAGTATGTTTCAGGTCTTCTGCCATCCAATACAGATCTTTTGGGCCTTATGGTGTTTCTGAAGTCACCAGTGAAACATTTTTTTTAAGAATGTGCTTTGGACTTCATATTGAGAGTTAACAGCAACAGATTCCTTAAAAATGAGCGAAGGGGTGTGTGTATGAAAATTGTTGTAACTCCCACATCCATCACCTAATTTAAATGTAATGTTCAATTAAAGCTAGAAGTACTTTGAGCTCACACTCATTACTTAATTTCAGCTCCAATTTGCTGTATTATGCAGCTAAAATAGCAATAACATTGTAGATATCCAAATATTTATGGACTGAAGATTTAAGTCCATATATAAGTCAAGTCAAAGTTTATTTATATAGTGCTTTTTACAACAGGTGTTGTCACAAAGCAGCTTTACAGAAAAATCAGGGTCCAAGTCCCCTTGAGCAAGCCAATCGCGACAGTGGCAAGAAAAAACTCCCTAAGAGCAAGAGGAAGAAACCTCGAGAACCCATCCTCCTCTCGTCGACACCAGATAGCTAACAGCATTAGTATAAAATATTAGAATACAAAACGGGGAAAAAACAGGTGGAGTAATAGGTAATTAGATAGTTTGAGTTTATGCCACAGCAGCATCATCAGAACAAATAATTGCTTACTGCCAAGATAAATGCTCTATATTTTATATTCTCAGAAGACGTCTGTACAGAACTGCAATGTTTCTACTTACATTTGTGTCTGCATGTGTAACATGCACACATATTTATACGCACATTCAGACTGTGAATTAAGCAGTCCAGAGATTCTGAGGTCGCTTGCTGATAATACTGCTGAGACTTTTGGGAGGTGGGGGTGGTGGGATCTCTGGTGCTGATCCTGGCCAGATGACTCATGCTAAAGCCAGCGGTATTCAGGGGAGTGAGACAGAGTGAGAGTGAGTGAGTGAGAGTGAGTGAGAGAGAGAAAAAGAGAGAGAGAGAGAGAGTGAGAGAGAGAGTGAGAGAGCATGTGCTTGGGAACATTTCTCCGCTCCAAGCTCCTCATACAAGCTTTTGGAACATTTACCCCTTTTTTGTTTACAAAACCAGCTTTTACTGAGCATGGCTCAGGCGACTGAAACCATCAGCCCTGGAATAAATATTATTCTCCCCTGAGATGTGGTATCTCCGTTGCTATTTTCAACATTTATCTTAAACCTGCCCTCGTGAAATGAATAATGGCCATTTCATTGATGTTGGAGTGTGTGCGGTGATGGCAGCTACATATCTATGTATAATTGTGCGGAGAGAGAGAGACGGGAAGAAGCACAATCTGGGTGTTACTCTATCTCTTATCTGCTCCATAGGGGCTCAAAGAAGGATCCAGAAATTTGAGTTTCCACATTAGCCTTTAGAAGTTGCAGTCTTCCCCTGGCAATAAGAAAACCACATCATCATTTGACAGTGAAGAGGTCTAATTTTTCACATTTTTAGTACGATTCAGTTGTTTCATTTACAATCCAAAACCCTCAGTGATACTATACGTGTATTCTGAGATGTAATGCTGATGTAGGTAAAACAGCGGCAAATCTGAAAAAGTACGTTTTAATTGGGGACTATTTTTCTTTACAATGCCCTGCATGTGCCAACCCTCTATGAACAGACTTAAAAATCTAAAGGCGCCACTTCGTTTAGTACACCTCCTTGTTTCTACATTCATTGTCCATTTTATCAGCTCCACTTACCATACAGTATTACAAAGGTGCGCTTTGTAGAAATAACAGACTATAGTCCATCTGTTTCTCTGTATACTTCATTAGCCTTAATCCTTAAAAGAACTATTTTAAAATTAGCGCACATCAATAAACTTGCTTGTTAGACAAACTCTAAAAAGGATCTCAATTATCAGCTTCTTTACACAGAGTGAAGTTCCTGCTAAAGCCTGAGTAGACTGATAAATCAATTTGATGATCAGTCATTATTAACAGTGTTATTGAGCTCTTTTGAGCCATGAGTAAAATCCTGCTCAGAGAGATTGTGGGAGTAGCAGTAAAATGAAGCAGGCATGGGAGAACAAAAATGTTCAGAGTTTCAAAACTTCATTTAAACAACAAGGGAATTTTTCATGAAACATATTAATAGAAGAATTACAGAAAGAAAACTGCCAAACAGTAACAGCAAGGAGCAGTGTGAAAGTTAAAAAAAAAAAAGTTTTTCTCATGTGCTTTATCAAGTTGTATTGTAAATGTATTTTTAAATGTATCGTGATATATGTCTGAAATACATCACTGAATACCTTTAGGACAGTGTATTCAGTATTCAGCCATCACTACTTTCTCGATATAGCAGTGTTGCTGAAAAAATGGAAGTGCAAACCCAAACCAATTAAAATATGAAGGTATATTAGCTTATATGATTAACTGTTTAAGTAACTCCATATTTACACTTAGCAAAACAGTGATAATGACTTTAAATGGTAAAATCGCATAATTTTTATGTGTTAAGTGAAATTTATCTTCAAGAGTATGCTCATTAATGAATATAGAACAGCTTCTCATCATAATACTATGATAAATTGTGAAGTAAGGTATTTAGAAATTGAAGTTTAATTGAAGTTTAATGATTTAGTTTCAAAATCATGTATAGCCTCTGCAAGCATTTATGGAATGACCCAGAGGGTCAGGGTCGAGACAACAGACTTCTGTGGCCATGTCAGCAAAAACAGGAACTGACCACACACACCAATCTCCCTGACCCTCACTCCAGCAGACAGAGGGTCACTAGATAACGTTCCGTAAATGGTCTTAATCCCTCTGCTAGAACCAAGACACATTCCATCCTACAGAGTTAAAGACTAAAAACCCAGAGGTTAAAGGGAGAGGTTATAATCACAGAGAACAATTCCCCCTCTTCAGTCAGAAAGCTTTATTTGTTTTAACAGGCAACATGCAAGCAGGGGTGTAAAAGGTACAGACGAACTGTACTTAAGTGAAAGTATTTGTGGTTTATGTAAATGAAACATATAAAGGTAAGGTGAAATACTGTAACAGCCTCGAGTGGCTTACTCCTTTTACAAAACAGAGAAACCCTGGCACATTAATAAAAATTATAATTTGTGTGCAGTCAAATGTGTATTTTGGGTATTTTATAATGACTTCAAACATGCCTCAGCCTCTTAAGTGTTCTTAAAACCCAAACCATCCATTCTATAATTACCTTTTTAGAGCTTATGTATGGATGACAAAATACATGCATGTGTAAATTCAGCATCAGAAACTAGTCCTTTCCATGTACTAGTTCTGCAGAGAGGAGACGACGGTAACAAACATGATGATTCTACTAAATAAAAGTGAACTAAAATTACTGATGTATTTTTTTTCAGTTCCCAGAAATCATTAAGTCTTCTCTGAAGGCCTACAAGGCTCCGAGGGTTCCCCTCTGTTAAACACAATAAGCAAATTCCTGGTTTGTTGTTTCCTCGATTCCTCAGCCTGTGTCTACGTCCTAATCCAGGGTCAACTTAGATGTGGCTAGTTGTGGTCAGTGACTGTGGTTCCTCCCATACGTCCCTGTGGTCTCTGCATGCATGTTTCACACATGAGGAATCATACAAAATACACATTACCAAAGGGGTGTGGTGTAGGAGTGTTCACAGGCCAAAAGGACAAAGAGCCAAAGAGATCAGCTTGTTTTTGCTTGTTTTTTTCCCCTTACATACAAGGATATTGTGAGCAATCACTATAGTTAAGTACTTCAGTGATGCCACAGGCAAAGGCCTAAAGCAGATTTACTCATTTGTAGCTGTCAGGGCTATATATAATGTCTCTGAATAATATATGTCTGATCCCCATGACTGAAATGGTGAGTAAGCAGCTAAGACCTGGTTCTCTGTCTGTACGTCAACGCAGTTAGCGCAAGTGAAGCAGATCAGCACTTCAGGGCTCGGCATGGGGCTGACAGGGCCAAAAGTGGGTTTTTGTGTCTGTGGGGCAGATAAAGTGAGAGTGTGTCAGTGGAGAACATGCTCAATAATCGACTGGCACCTGCTGAAAGCTGAATGTGTTCTGATCCTGTTAGCGAAGGAGCAGCAGCGGGGAAGCCTTCTACCTACGCACTCAGTAAGACTGATCTGATTATCTCCCGCTAATGCTACCATAATTACGTTAACACTAAATGCCCTGGCGTCATTTTCGCGCTCAGCCTGATGCCTCACATCAACTGCTGAGTAGAGATGTACAGTGTGTACTTTATTTCATAATTCATTGGCTGAAATCACTGAGTGACGTGGAGAAACGACAGTTGAGAGTGAGTGCTTAGATGCTGTGAGGCCCATTCATTGCTGTGAGTTCAAGTATTTCATTTAGCTTGCTACACCAGAATTTCTCCCATTTTAATGTGAATTAAGAGGGTTATCTCTATGTTCCCAGGGTCCTAGGTTCCCAGAGCCTTTAATTAATCTTTTATATTTAAATTTCCAGGAAACTGCCTCATGTTCTTCTGTATATATCATATAAAGGTTTGATGTACCTCTGTATATTACATTAAGGAGACCTATGGAATGGCGTAAGTTCTAAATGTTCAATTTTAGCCTGCTGTTGTTTAAAGCCCCAGAGAACCTGAGTGATTGCTTTTTAATGTTTTTAATACTTTTGATGTTGGGTTAATGTTGTCTTTGTGGTCACACAATATGCACACTGAAAAAACGATAACAAGTAAAATAGACAGTCTATACTTCTCTATTTGGGATTACTGTAAGCTTATTATAAGATTATTTAACTTTATTCTAGACATTTTTACTTGTTTTTATTTTAGTAAGTCACATTATCTCACTGTATTGGCAGATAATTTTACTTGTTTCAAGCATACTTCTTACAACAGGGAAAAAATATCTGTTAATATAGTGAAAGAATCTGACTTACCAAAATCACTGAACCAAGTAAAATGTCCAGAAATATGTTACATAAACTTCTGCTTAAATTTCCCATGGAATGAACATTAAATGCAAATTTTCACTAAGAACAACATTTTTCCAAGATAACATTTTTTGCAGTGCATGTTCAAAGTGGGCCCATGAAAAGAGACCCGTGGCTACAGAAAAAGCATCGCAGCCCAATAGCCAGAGCATAGGTTTATACTTGACGCGCTGTAAGTGCATGCCAAAAATGACACAATCCCTTCTGAGTAATCTATGAAGTGAGAAGAAGCTAGTGAGTGCAAAAGCAAACAAGCTAGAAAATGCTAACATAGCAAGCATAGCCTACTGTGATAATTCTGATGCCACATGTTGGTTATTGGGTGGCAAATTTCTGTCTGAATCTCAAAATTTGTATTGGTAAGTCCCTGCATGTAGGCCTGAGCAATAAGGATTTCCCCAATCATTGTGGCATTGTCTATAGTTCTACTTGAGCATAATAGCAAAGCTGGAGTCTTGCACAAAGGGATGTCAGTCAATCAATTAGAATATTAGGCCATACCCAGAGAGTTCTCCGGTAGGTCTGATGAGCAAATTCA